>NC_135781.1:31573169-31872236 GCF_028453695.1 Augochlora pura
GAGAGAGAGAAGTCGAGAGGGGGTGAGATATAAAGAAAGAGTGACGAAGATGGAGAAAGATATACATATAGGGAGAGGGTTAGAGAGAGAAAAAGGAAGAGAGGGAGAAAGGATATATATAGAGAGGTGTTTGAATGCTCCAGGAAGAATCTCATGTCCTGATTCCGAAATTGCGTCCTGGCACGGAATAAACCGACGAATATCTATTTTACTCACCCACGTTCGCGTTTTTTTTTCTCCCCACGACCAATCGAATAAACTTATCCGCCATCGCGCGCCGGTCTTATCGACTTCACGATAACGCAGCCGCGTTACTTGGTTTCCTGCTGATAATCAATTCAATCCTGTAATCGAGGAATACGGAACTCTGATTTGATGAAAATTTCATGGCGAACGCGAGAACTTTTCTACGAATTTTTACTTCATCTTCTTCTTCTTCTGCTTTTTAATATTTTATTGTCATTTATTTCCATACTGATTCGATAAGATAGTACAAGAGTGCAGAATTAATTTCAAAAAAAGAGGAATAAAGTGAGGAGTGTTGTTGCATATTTATTCTAGTTGGGTATGTCAATTGGAATATTGAATATTGATTTAATAAACTGTAAGAGGGAAAATAACAACTGATTTAAGAATCAAATAAACAACTGATTTAATTGCGTAGAAGTAACAATTTTCGTTTTATATTGATGGTATGGTTTTTGTATTGTTAAAATATTGATTTTATAAGAAGCGAGTATGAATTTTTAGTGTAAAAACATTGATGTTCTAAAAATCTATCAAGAATTTTTAGTGTAAAAATATTGATTTTCTAAAAACCAATTTAGAATTTTTGGTGTAAAAATATTGATTTTCTAAAAATTAATTAAGAGCTCCTAGGGTGAAAACGTTGATTGTCTAAAAAACCATTTCACAAACATTGAATTTCTAAAAACCGAGTAGAGATATTTACTGCAAATGAATTCCATGAAAAAGGATTTTTATAATAATTTTTACTGTCAATCCTAATGATTAAGATGAACCAACTGTTTTGTATAATACAAATAAACAATCGTTCCAAATTGTTCAAAAGTCCCATTAAATTCTATATATCAGCCAGCTTAAAATAATCGAACTATCAAACATTAACATCAAACCATCACCAACCACATATTACTCTACTAAATAGGCAATTAATGGAGTTAATAACTTACGTTTCCACCACTCGACCATACGAGCTCGTATGCTCCGCGACCTCGCGACGCCACACAGTAATTCAAGAGAACCGTCTGATTGCGTCCGTGGAAAACCGGGGGGGGGACGCGCGTTCGGTTAAGACGGTCGCGCCTCGTTCCGGTTTTTCCCCCGATTTCCATTTTAAAGAGTGGATTACGCGGCACATGGCCGTCTCATGAAACATTGATGAACTAATCTCCTTCGGGGATTGACCGTGTGTCCTGATTTTCAATCTTTCCTGCGTCGCGTTGCCCCCCGTCGTCCGGCCGATTCCTCCATTGCATAAAATTATCCGCAGGACGGTTTCACCGCGAATGCGGCGTGATTTTTAAAACAATTGTTTACCGTTCCGTGTTGCACGCTCACCGAGATACGTATGCTGATCTTCCGCGTGTTTGCGGAAAAACATTCTAAAACGTAAAAACGTTCTCTAAAAGGAAAAGAAAATAAGTTTAAAACACGTCGAATCAAATATTATTTCTTTTAATAAACGTATCTTTGTCGGATGATTTATTATGAATTTTTATGAATCGAGGAATATGAAGATAGCGTATATTAACGTTGCTGTTAATATACTATTAGCAATTAGACGCGAACTTGACATTTCGAGCGCGAGCCGAGAACAGTGCTGTTCTACTATCGCAGACCATAAGTTTCGGAGTATTCTACGGCGCGGTAATATGCCGACTAATTGTTATTATTACGTGTACAGTAATAACAGGCTTCGCCTCGTGCCGCGGTTACGTCTGCAAATGTTAGATTGCTTGTGTTGGTGTAGCAACAACAGGCACCTTTGTTGGCAATCTCGTCCTGGCCAATAAAATGTCAGAGAGAGAGAGAGAGAGAGAGAGGGGGGGAGAGATAGGTCTGTACACTTTCTGATAATGACGTGTACATCTTCAAGTTGAACATTGATGAATACTAACTCACAAATTCTGGAACTTATTAAACATAATTATTCTGACGATTTATATATTTAAATTCTTTTGTATTAATAGTGTTACACGTTACATTATGTTACATCACGCTATGTTATATGGCGTTACATAACGTTACATTACGTTACATGGCATTAGATTACGTTACATCGCGTTACATCACGTTACATTACGTTACATCGCGTTACATTACGTTACATTACGTTACATCGCGTTACATTACGTTACATCGCGTTACATCGCGTTACATCACATTACATCGCGTTACATCAAATTTCATTAAGTTACATTATATTATATTACATTACATTATATTATATAAATGTACATATATATATCCCCCGTTACACAAATATTACATACACTGTAGCTACCATATCTCTCACAGCTAACATTATTTATCCTTAGAAATCTTTGAATTTATCCCCCAGGAATAATAACGTTCCCTACGACGACTGTCAATAACACAGATGTATATAGCTAGTATAGTACTGATTGCAACGTGTTGTTTGTAGGACGCGCTATACGCGCTGCTACAATAGTACAGGATAGCCGGCAGCACTTTTGAGCTGCTTTCGGGCATGCTGCGAACAACACGTTAAAATTGAACTATTTGCCCAACAAGAGAAACTAGCATGTCCTCGACGGCCAGCCAAATAATTTGCTTAGTTGCCCGGAACGCCGGGATACGTTCGAAATACGGCGGTGCACCGAACCTGCTTCAGCGTCTTCGAACAATTTCCTCGTGGAACGTTAATTCGTTGCAGGGTTGCTCCTCTTACGGAGATCGTTTTTCGTCGAACTTCGCGATCGATCTTCGAAGAACGCGTCTTGCAGTGTAAGACAGAATATCGAAGTTAAGTTCTATTTTAGTAATTATTGAGGATCGCATATTTTTGTTTAAATTGAAATTCTGCAGTATTTATTGCAAGATACTGAAGCTCTATTTATAGTTATTTCTGTTCTTATATATAATATAATAAATATAAATATAATAAATATGAATACAAAATAGGAATTGTTAGGTTATGTGACAATGATCGACCCCTTCTAATATTTATTATTACGCCATAATTATTGCTGATATACGAAATAGTTTATTTATTAATATAAATCTATAGTGAATAACAATATACTTGAAGACATACTTAACAATAATATAATTACTTATATTACAGTACTTAGAGTTAACAATAATATAATTATTTATATTACTATACCTATAGTGAACAATAATACAATTACTTATATAATACAGTTAATTGCAATTAAAACAAATAAAAATTGTCTTGAAATTCCACGGTGTTTATTTTATCGCCTTTCGTCGTCTGAATTGTTGAACAAAACGACATTAAAAAGCTTGAAATACGACGATTTCCACGGATTTTACGGCCGGCATTTTCGCTTCCATCGGGACGCGGACGAAACGGGATTGGACAGTCCCAATCAGGTGTCTAACAGGAGACCCGTGTTCGATCCGAATAATCTAGGCCATGTGGAATAATTTTAGAGCGAATCAAGTAAACGGGCCGCGATTGAATTTAAGGAGATCGACGAACTGTTTGAGATGCATGAACCCATTCAAAGCTGTTCGGCATCGGTTCCCCGATAATTCCGGGACTTATCGATCCCGCCGCACGGTAATCGAACAATCTAAACGAGTCGTTCGACCTTATTGACACCTACTATCGCGGAAGATTAAGTCACATTGTCGTGAATCGATAATGCAACCCTTTTCATAAAACTGGTCCGGAACACACACCCCCCGGAAGAATGACTTCGCCGAATTGCTTATGGCTTCGACCCCATTTTCACCGGCTCTGTTCGATCTTTTACCGTGACATTGTTTGAACAATTAGAAATTGTTTTTAATTTGCAATTATTTATACAATTTTTGTTTGCAATTGTTATAACAATTGGAGAGAGCAAGATTTGTAGTTACTGTGCGCATATAATTATTTGAGAATTGAAATATAATTGATAAGAGTGCAGAGCTTTACTTTGATATTTTTTATTTTTATTTTATTATTATAAATATTTAAAAGTTTTAATAAAAGGCAAAATTTATATTAATCGTGCGTCTATATTTATCCGAGACCTAAAATATTGATAACAAATGCCCAGAATTTTATTCCAGCATTTTCTTATTTTTACTTTGTCAGATTTATAAATCTATTATTATCAAAGTGATAAATCTCCCAAAAACGGCATATTATTATTCTCCCAAATTTCCGTGGAAAATCTGCTCCAAATTGACTCTATCGAAAATAATTCCGATTTTATCGCAAATACAGCTATGAAACATGTCTACAAAATTACCACCTGTGGCACGCGTCGATTCAAACGATCCCATAAAATCACAATGCCCCATCAAATTTCGCAATATAACTGCATCCGATCATCTGGGACACGCACGGCCTCGTAAAATTATTTCTACATCCGATGCGAATGTAAAATCTATTCTGAATTACGATTATATATATATATATACATATATATTATAATAGTTCAGCTTTTATTCATCCACGTTTCCGTATTTGCTACAGCTACGTCGATCATTCCATATCGCATTATACTATAGTACTATCGTAGATAATGTTGCAATCTATCCTGGAGCCGTGTTCCTTTCCGAAAATTCATCGCGAGTCCGGCGCGATCATTCCGCTTTCATTAGACAGCTATCTATACTATACCACGTGTATACATAGTGCGCCCAGCAAATGCGTTTCCGAGATTGTCGTTGATTGAAAGTTATCTCGGTACGATTTCGCTCCGGCTTCCCAATTCGAACGAATCCTCGAGCGATTTTAGTTGAGCCGCAGTTTGATCGAGCCCCGGCTGTATTAACTGCAAAACAAAGCATTGCCGCGGCATCCTATAATCCCGATGTTTGTACGCGCTGTTGCTATAGCAGACCAACTGCCTAACCCGCGCGGAAAGTTTTGGTATATTGCGTTTCAATGGCGTGTTGCTGTTATTTAATTTCGACGAGACAAATTTTTCATTTTTATGGTGATTTTCTTGTTCGTTTAATATTTTATTAGAGGAGGAATGAGAAAATTTATTTGAGATTATTGAGAGGTTATTTGAGGTTATATGAGGTTACTGAGAGCTTCCTGAGGTCACCTGCAGCAACTTTTTCCTTTGCAAAATTTTTCTACGAGGCTTCGTTTGTGAGTTATTAAGGAAAAACGGTGACCAATGGGAGGCGAGAGTGGTTGACGCTAGGCAGTTGAGCTTCTTTCTTATTGGTCACTGTTTTTTGTTAATAACTCGTTAACGAAGCCTCGCAGAATATTTTTGCTAAGGAAAAAGTTGCTTCAAATGACTTTTGGTACATCCTATATATAATATTTTCGTTCTTTGTTCACTTTATCTTTAAATATTCAGATTCAATTGCCTGTTTCATAATAAGAAACAATTGTCTATATAATATTTAAATCGACAGCTGATCCTCTCCAATATTTTTTAAATAATCCTGGTTATACAGCAGAAGTATTTCCTCATTCTAAATAATCTTAACTTTGCAACATTACAATCTTTATATTTATTTTCTTGTTACCTATGTTCCGTTTTCAAAATGTTGTTAAAGCTATTTCCTTACCGCCAGATATTTCCTCGTTATTTCTTCGTTATTTCTCCGTTATTTCTCCGTTATTCCTCCATTATTTCTTCGTTATTCCTCCATTATTTCTTCGTCATAAATATCTTTAAATATTCAAGATACTCTTTCGCAACATTCATCTTAATTCCAGTCCACCGTAACGAAGAGTAACAGTTCGATCGACCAGTCGCACTGCCATTTCAAATAAAATCGTACTCCTGTCATTCCGGTGACAAAAGGTTCGCGCGCAATATTACCGAAAAATATTTGTCAAAAAATCGAAGCAGAGTGAACGACAAGTGAGTTTTCCGTCAACGGGATGACCGTTCAATTCTGATCGAGAAGTCCGGCGTGTGAACAGTCGCTGTCGCTCTTGGAAATATTAGGGTGGCCCATAAGTTTCTTCCCCTTTTTCGATCGGATTGGTGCGGAAGCCTTTCGTACCGATTCGCGTATCTCAGCTTGATTCAATGAATGATTAATGATCAAATGAATGAATTCCCATCGTCCTGAGAATATTAGCGTTATCCACTATCTCGCGAATTTTCATCCAGCACGCTCTTCATAAAAATCGCCTCCAGCTCGTACACAGCGCGACGCGTAAAAAGCTTATAGAACGCCCTTAACATCTCACGAATGGTCAACAAATTGCGGCCAGTTTTTTTGCCGGCGCCTTGATACCCCCATCGCCGTTTAAAAGGCCGCGAGCAGATTTTCCAGCGGCCGATTATCGCGTCGAAACCAGCCGAGAACCGCGCGGATTCCTCGTTTTGTTATCGGGGGTGGGCATCGCGATAGAAGAAGCTCGGGGCATGATTCATGCTGCGGGGAGTCAAGCATTATCGCGATCGCTTTCTTTTTTGCGCGCGCGCGCGGGCGGGCAAGAACCGCTGACTTCCTCCGATGGAAAGTGATCGCGCGCGCGCGCGCGCGTAGCGGGTAGCGGTTTAAAAAGCACGAGGCAACATTTATCCCCATCGATGGGCGGGGATCGGAACGCGTTGTTGCCACCGTAAATCCACCGATCGGACGTGCAACTATTCCGTGTTTAAACTGCTAGTACGCGTGATAATTCCTTGCCGGCGCTCATAAATTTCCACGATAGATCGTATAAATCCGGGATACATTCTACTCCGGCGGCTGAATAAATGACGTCGCTTTAAGAATTAATACCAGGAGGCACGGCGAATTCGGCGGGATCATACGCTCCTATTTCGGCCGACCAGGCTTCGCAAATTGCATCCGGGCGAACCGCGCTCCTGAATACGCGATGCCGCGCGATTATTATTATATCATTATACGCGCGAGCGTCGTTGCGAATGCGACGTACATTGCCGATGTCGTTCGAACATTTTTCTTCTCGATCGGTTAACGTTTATATTCTTCGGAGAGAGTGAGAGAGAGAGAGAGAGAGAGCTCTCGAATAGTCCCGCGAAATTCGATCGCTTTTGCTAACGTCTCTGCACATAATATATATTATATTATATTATACCATATTACGATTGGAACGATAAATTTATACTTTAAATGGAAATGTTCCTTTTTACGCCAATTAAATAAGGCAAATAAGTCAAATAAATTAAATGAATTAAATAAATTAAATAAATTAAATAAATCAAATAAATTAAATAAATTAAATAAATGAAACTAAATAAAATAAATTAAATAAATCTACGTTAATTAATATATATTAATAATAATTAATAATTTTTTATGAATATTTTAATAAAATAAATGGAATAACTGAAACAAATTGAGGAAATGAAAAAAATTAAACAAAATATATTGTAGGCATATAAATTCAAAGAAAAACAATAATGCGATCTACGCACTACAATTATTAATATCGTACCGTCAAATTGATTTTCAATACTGGCCATTGTTCTTTTTATTTCGGTCCTCTCGATATATTCTCGACGACGACAGATACCTTCTTCCTCTTCTCTTCCCCGGCGGTTCCGTTTCTGTTCCGTTTATATTCGAACGGCGGGATCCGCCGAGACGGTTCAGTTCGAATCAATCTGGAACTTCAACTGCAGCTGCAGATCGCAGCTGTAAATTTAACAGAACCGCGGGACTGGGGATATAGCCGCGGCACCAAACTACGATCAAACTGGAATTTCAACCTCAGCCGCATCAGCGCGCTGCGACTTCGACTCGCGACCGAAGCGCAGCCTCGGCTGAACAAAAGTTCAATTGCATCTTCAACCACGTCCGTGACATAACTGTACTTAGATTAACTTCGCCTAACGTGTGTACTTTCGCGGAACGACCGGGTGGAGGGGGGAACGTCTCTTTTACAAACGCTCCTTAAATGAGAACGATAGTCGAGTAGCGTCTGTTTCCATTAACAATTTCGATTAGGTGAAAATAATACGGAGATTTGAATCTCGATTTCCTTAATTTGTTTACTGTCTTAATTTTTAGCGATTTTTATCGCAAATGCAGGGAAATCAGAGTTTAATTGTTAGTTATTAAAATAAAAAAGTAAGTGATTGCTATTATTTTATTTAATAAAATTTAGAAAATTTGTGACAATTTTCTAGTAGAATTGGATGAAAAATTGCTATTATTTTTATTTAATAAAATTAGAAAACTTGGTGACAATTTTCTAGAAAAATAATATAGCAAAAAATATCAACTGCTTTTCTATTAATTAATTTCTAAATTACCCGAAATCCTTTTTAAGAACGCTGTTTTAGCACCGTTTTGTATTCGATTAAGATGACTCTTTGGCTCCCTTATTTGCGACACTCTCTAGCTTGTAGGCTTCAGTTTCAAAATCCTTATTAGGAAGTTCTCTTAGAAATCTCGACTCTACGATTTTACACTTCACAGTTATCAAGAAAGACGCGAACGAAGTTTACAGACTGTCTGCTCTCTAAATCAAGCAAAAAAAGGTGATCTCTCAAAAATAACCTCTGTCGCGCCCCTGTCACGAACCCCATATATCGGCGGCAACTCCACGTGACCGTTCCATCGGCACGGGGGACACTAAGCGGGCGAAGAAGTGCTATATCAGGAAAGCGAATTGAAGAGAGCGACCAGAGCGCCGAGTTTCCGTATTCATACGAGGATCTCTGCCCTAACCGGTCGCCCCCATTCGGCCGCGCGCGATAAATTCGCCTCTGTTGACGCGGGAATTGAATTTCCTATAGCGTAGCCGAAGGCCGCGCGCGCGCACACATACACAGACACGCGCGCGGCACAGAAAGTCGAACGAATTTTTCGTTCTATATGCCGCGGGGGCCCGGGGTTGCGTCCAGTATAACGCCGCCGGCGAAATTCGGAGGAATCCTCTCGCCGGGGAAACATTTTTCCAAACTGCGAGGCGCCTCTAACACCCAATCGACGCAGGAAAAAAAAAGAAAAATAAAAAAAATGTTCGTTTCACATCAACGGAGATTCCTCGCATCCGATCGGTGCCAATCGGTGCAAATTAATTCTTCTGCTGACACGCGGCGCCGTTTGATACGCCGTCCGTCAACTGGTCCGATGGGATCCGGCCGGTTTGTAACCTTGAATCCTCTTTTTATTTCATTCTTTTCTCATTTCATTCATCTTTTATTTTATTCCTTATTTCAGTCTTTACAGTATTTTAATTCATTTTTTTAGTTTCTTCTTTATTTTATTCTTTGTGTCATTTTTTACATTCTTTGTTTTATTATATGCGTCTAGGTTATGTCGAGGTCTATTTCGTTCTTTATTGTAGTCTTTATGTTATCGTTTGTATTCCTTATTTCATTATTTACATAATTTCTTATTTCATTCTTTACATTCTCTATTTGATTATTTATATCCTTTATTTCATTTCCGCGTTACTTATTTTCATGTTGCTGAAATTTTAAAAACTCTTTCGAAGCGAAAATAATAAATAATAATAAATTTAATAATATATATATGATGTAATAATTTAATAATATATGAATAGAAAAGAAATCGTATATCGATAAAATAAAATCGGTGTGCAAATTGCTTTCTTTTCGCTCGAAGATCCGCGACAAACATTTACGTTGACAATCGACGGATGAATTATTAATGCCGACAGCTCGCGCGACGTTTTATAATGGACCCGGTCGGAAATTGTGCCGGCAGATTAATCAGTCCCTGGAACAATACGATTATTATCGCAAAAATGTTCGCTCTAACCAGAATCCCCGAGAATCCGTACGAATTGTCTCTCGGCGGGCTATACCGATATTCTGTTTCGGCAGGCGATAATTGGCTCGGTTGAGCGCGATCGATCAAAAGCTCCGACGCGCTCTTCGGCTTCGTTTCACTTAAATCGTCAGGCAACGTGGTTTTTCATCGACGTCTAGCCGGACGCGCGCTCGATCCGCGTCGACAATTCGGCGTCGCGTCGACAATTCGGCGTCGCGTCGCCGCGGACTCGATGCTCGTCGACCCCGAAAATCAGAAAAAATCCAGCCGAGATGTAATTAATTGATCTTCAAGCTGTAATTAATTATTTCGTAATCTCGAAATAGTTAAGACTTCATCTCTAATTAATTATTTCTGAATCTTGGATTAGTTAAGATTTCATCTCTAATTTATTAATTCTTAATCTCGAATTAGTTAAGATTTCATCTGTAATTTATTAAATCTTAACCTCGAAATAATTAATACTTAACCTCTACTTAAATAATTCTTAACCTCGAATTAATTCATCCTTAATCTATATATAAACAATTCTTAATCTCTAATTTATTAACCCTTAACCTCGAATTAATTTACCCCTCATTCTCGAATTAATTTACCCCTTAACCTCTAATTAGCAAAAAGCCTTAAAACCTGCTATTTTCGAGCCGCCATTTTGCGCCGCGAACAATCGCTCTTTGATTATTACAAAACTCGTTCCACGTCAACCTTATAAATCGATTAAAAATCATTTTTCTCTTCCGTGAACATTGCTCTCTATTAACGCTATTTTACCCACTATAAATTCTTTCAACAACAACAAGAATTTCCCAAAAATTCCCGGGTTCTCCAACCAATCCCCTTTTTTTTTGCCTCCACCCCGGGCATGCCCCGTCTCTATTAAAAATCCGAAAACTTCTAAACGCGCGCCGTTTTTTTTAAATCGATTAACCGGGCCGCAACGAATTCCGGACTTGTCCGACCACCAGGCCATCCGTCCAACAAGTGACTTCAATTTAGCGTGGATTTTCGTGTTTGTCGCGCGCGGAAGTTACGCGCGAACAAGGACGCAACAGTTTGCCCGTAGGTCCGTGGCCGGCGGTATCGAAAAAAAAGTTGTTTTTTTATTTTCTTTTCTTCCTTTTTTTTCGGAAAAAACTAGGTCCGCGCGCGGAGAGCTAGATTTCGCCGTCTATCATCGACGCTGGCTAGAAAATAGAAGAAAAAAAAGAAAAATGGAACGGAAAAATCGTCGCGAGAGAATCGTTGCTTCTTTCGAGACGTACATCTCTGCCGTCGCTCCCTTTCGCGTGATCTCCGCCCTTTCGCGAAGATCTTCGCTCTTTTTCGCCGATGAGCTCCGCATCGTCGCCGCGGAGTCGAAACCCTCAGAGCAACAGTGTCCTTCAATTTAATTGCCATCTGGAAGGCGAGCTAATTATCCGCCCTGTGTTTGTGTCTTTCCGTCTTGTCTTTATCGTCGAGCAATCTGGTGAGTCGGTTCCCTCTTCGCGGAGGGTAGAAGACGCCCACGGCTTTTTTAACGAGCGGACTTGTCGCCGAACAATTTTTACTCGGCCGCGGCTCTCTCTTTCTCTCTCTCTCTCTCTTTCGATCTCGAAGTACGTAAGCGAACGCGATTTAGCTTCTACGAAAGGATAATAACGTTACAGCCTTCGAGCCGTCTGCCTTCCCTTATTACGCACCGTTCTGCCGTCTTTGGTGGACAATTTTAGCCTTTTTCCAAATAAGACGACGACTTGTCTTAGAATGTCGATGAAACTTCAGATTTTCATCTTCAGACTTTCAGCTGACTTTTATTTTAGTAGCAATGATATCCGTCGGTTTTTGATGCAAAAGTAGATTCATTTGGTTTATTTATGTTTATATTTATTTTTATTTACGTGTATTTACGTTTATAGGTATTTTTATTTATTTATACTTATGTGTATAGTTATATATTTATTTGTATTTATTTATATATTTATATGCATATTTATATTTATTTGTACTTATTTATATAGATTTTTTATATAGGTTATTATTAAATCGATTGTCAGATTTATTAATATCTATTAATATATAGACATTTATTTCCACTCATGTATATACTTATCAAACATTTATAATAACATACATCTACATACATATTTACATATATTTATTTCATATCTATTTAATTTAATTTAATTTAATTTCGACAATTAACCTCGTTCGGTAGCATCGATTTTTCAACGAGGACTCGCCCCTAATTACAATTTTCAATTATGACAAGCTACGATAGCGACAGACGCCGCGTTTTCCAACAGCCCGGTTCAATAAACTTTGGCCGAGCCCTATCCACGAAAGATAAACGAAAGTTTCTGCGGGTTTCCCTCTGCACGAACCAGCAGCTCCTTCGGGCGCGACTACTACTTTGGTCAATAAAACCAGTAGAGAAGACGTCCGCGCGTCAAAGGGAAACGGAATTCGGTCGATTCGGATTCGCGGACGGATTAGGTCAGCATTATATCGGCGCCCGATTGTTCGAAAATGCACTCTCTGTCTTCATCGGTCTCTCTCTCTTTACATTGCACCCTCTCTACTTCTGTCTCTCTCTCTCTCTGTCTCTCTCTTTATATTGCATCCTCTTTCCATTGCTCTTTCTCTCTCTTTAAACTTTACTCCCTCTCTCTCTCGTCATATCGCTCGCCATCTCTCTCTCTCTCTCTCTCTCTCTCTTTTCATGTTTCTCTCTCTCTCTCTCTCTTTTCATGTTTCTCTCTCTCTCTTTTCATGTTTCTCTCTCTCTCTTTTCATATTTCTCTCTCTCTCTCTCTCTCTCTCTCTCTCTTCATATCGCTCGACATCTCTCTCTCTTTCTCTTCATCTTTCTCTGTCTCTCTCTCTCTCTCTCTCGCTCTCTCAAAGGATGAAAGGACCCACCTCGACGAACGAACACAGATACTTCCTCGTGGCCCGATTCGATCACGAGAGCGCGCGAGAACTGAATTGTAACTTCGCTAAACGACAATGTGCAAATCGCGTTACGTTGGAATAACTGATTCTTCGCCGCCCGGCTTTAATAAAATCCGCTCTACGTCCTCGTCCGCTACACTTCGTACAATTTTTATTCCGCTCTTTTTAGTCCGACAATTGCTGATCAAATCGAGACAAGAAGCTTCCGTTGAATCTACTTCGGTGTATATTCTTTAACCTAATTTTATAAAACAAGGGTGCGAAATATTGTTCCGCACTTTGTCGCGTTTCGTCGATGAATATTTGTGAATCTTTTTCGATGCGAGGAGATTATTTATTGTTCGAGGGTCTCGAGCATTACTTGGATTTTTATTTCTGGATTTCAAAGGTATATTTTATTTTATGTATATATTACATTTTATATATATATATATATTTTATTTTATGTTTACTGTGTATAGTTAGTACTATAGATAGCTAATATTATGTATAGCTAATGCTATGTATAGTTAATGCTATACATAGTTAATACCATACATAGCTAATACAAAATATAGCAGATACTATAGATAGAGTTAGTACTATAGATAGCTATATACAATTTTCATTTGTTTGTTTCGTATCGTCTTAACCTCAAAACATTTTCAACATATTAAAATGTGCGAATATATTTTAGTTGTCGCCGGAATTACAATTTTAATACCAAACTGTGCCAAAATTTTATGACGTATATAACCGTCACGAAATTCTGTCACATTTCCGTGACGGATACAGTCGTCGAACACGCTTTAACCGGTTAATCGTCGCGCGTCATCGCTGCTCGATATTCTCGTTGCAGGGAAGTGTACAGTATCGGTCGTGGCGGGGTTAGGGCAGGCATAGGAACCCGAGGGTCTACTCGTCGGCGTGTGCCGTGCGGCGTGGCCGCGCGCGCGCGCGCGCAATTTCCCGCCGTGAAATCCCTTTACCGGACGGATGAAAAGGCCGACAATGATTCGTTTACGGAACCGGCTCGTTAAACCGCGCCTGCTCTCCGGAGCTTATCCTCTTTCCCATTCCCGACACCTATGCTCGAAGTAACCCAGGCGGGGCGGAGGAGGGGGGAGGGAGGGAAAAAAACGCGCACGCGGCCGCGATCGATCGCGCGCGTTCCCGCGAGAGCAGCGGCCTGCCTGCTCGCCGCTCTCGTAGACCTCGCGGAGCCCATGATCAGGCGGGCCGACACACACACACACACGCGCGATTCAAACTCCACAGGCTGATCAAAGCTCGGCCGCTGATAGCTGCGATCGACACTCGGGGCGAAGTGAAAGGAGCTCGCGCACGCCGACTGTCAGTTTTTCTAATTTAACGTGAAAATCGGCCGCTCCTTTGTGCGCCGCTCGCCAACTCGCTAGTTCGCTCTCTGCCGATTTTTTCGCGCACCGAAAACTCTCGGCTACGTTGCCTCCACTGTGGCTGCTCGGCGACAAGACAGACATTCGGCTCTGTTTCGTTTGACGTTTCCTTTGGTCGGACTACTTAACGAGACGGCGCGGCCCCGAGAGTCGCGTACGCGAGCTAGCGGAATTTTATATTATAAAAGGCGATTCGGTGAATGTTTTATTTTTAATTAGGCGTAATTTTGTGTTTGATAAAAATTATTGTATTTATATTGTTGATAAATTTTACGGCGATTTGAAGTGTCAGCAAAAGTTTGTCATAGTTGCGTTAATATATATTTTTAGCATAGTTGAAGTAGTAAAGGGATTAATTTCCTTAATTCTCCCACTGTTCTCAATTTCATTAACCAATATCAACAGTATTTTTACTGCTTTCTCTTTATTTAAAAAAATGTTAAAATACCAATTTATTATCAACCTTATCATTTAATTATCGCATCTCGAAAATAATGCAGAAAATAATCGCACAAAAACCGGCGGACCAGTTTTGCTTTCGGAAGCAATTCTGCCAATTGCTCGACCGTCGAAATGTTTTTGCAATGGCACGAGCACCATAATTATTTTACGACAGCTCTGACAAGGACCGTAACCGTTCAACTCCGGGCTTGCCCACGGGCTTTCCATTGACGATCCGAAGTAACCTTCGCCGGTTTCGCTTCACCCTTTTTCTAGGGGCATAGACCCGCAGGGGTCGGAGATCCTGCGACTTATTGAAGGCACGAGTTGTCTCCCCTTTGGGCACTTGAACGAACGCATCTCCCGTTACACGGTAACAAGAGGGCGGTGTATGTATGCGCGTGTGTGTGTGTGTGTGTGTCGTCGCCGTTCACCCTTAAGAGCAGCGTGAAACGAGACGGAAATGTTCGCTCGGTCGCGTCGATTCTTAAGGAAAAAAACAGCCCCGGATGAACTACTCTGAAAAAAAAGGTTTCTAAACCTCCCTTTGACGGCCTCCAATTTTTTACTCGCTACTATTCTCGCTCTTTGCGCGCACTCGGATAAATGTTCGTCGCATTCCACGCGTTCATTTCACGATTATTATATAATCGGAGGATTTTTGTTATTGTTAACTTGTATTTATTGATCGCAGATTTTCCATAAAAATTATTCGATCGACAACGAAATAATTCAAACGAAGGATTTTTTAAAAGGAATTTAACAACATCGGTGCTTCGTTTTTAATATATTTAAATTATTAAGGAACGATTTGAATTTCTATGTTATGTATAACATTTTTTAAGAATGTTTAATAATTATTGATAGCTCAAATCTAGCTGACAATTGTTTAAAGTTCGAATTTATTGTCTGTGTTAAATATAAACATTTACTTTCTCATAACATTTAATAATAAATAGTCAAAATCCTTGAATAATTAAAAATAGTTAAAATCTAGCTAAAAATATATTTACATTTCATTTAAGAGCAACAAATGAACGATAACTCTATAATAAAAGAAAATACCGAATTTAACAGCAAATGATTTCGACATAATTAGAACAACGTTCGATTCGAAAAGTGGAATAAGCGTCGAGCGCGAGCGCGACGCCCTCCGAAACCCGATTACGCGGCGCTTTTTTCGATTCCGGCGTGTTCCGTTCCGAATTACGAGTTGTTTATATCGGCCGCGGCGCTAATTAAAAATTCAGCCGGAATTTTGCCGGGGACCGCGTTAGCGAGCTCCGTAATTTTCGAATGTAATTAGCCGACGCTTCCATGCGGAATTTGGACGCGCGATCGTCGCATGTCACGGCGAACCCTTCTCCCATCCCCACCCTGATTCTTTGTTCGGCTGTGTACCCGGTGACGAGAGCAATATTTTGCCGTGTCCATCATCGCGGATGTTTAACTATCCTTTAATCTCGACTGATCTCGCGCGATTTTTAAAGGGTAATTGGGCGGATTAGTATCACAGTCGAGCTTGGAAAAACTCGAATCGCGGAAGCATACATAACCTAATTTCTATGTGCTATTTGGAATGGACGAATATGGAAAATGATTAATTAATATTGTTATTTTAATAGGGATTGTAAACTTGTGTCTGTGGAGACGTGTAAGTGGATTGACAAGTTGATATATGTTAATTTTTTTATATTCTATATTTTCTATATTTTGTGTTTTATACATTTTATATTTGATATATTTTATATTTTACATTCTACATATTTTATATTTTTATTTCTTATTCAAATTCTTAAATCTCAATTTCAACAAGGTAGACTTAAAAAAGTTAATATTTCTTTGTTAATATTCCTGAGATTAATAAATAATTAGATAATAGTATTATGTACCGTCTATTATACCATATTGTAGAAAATCCATTTGCACGTAATTGATTGGACGTTGTTAATTCGCGTCGGAGCCGAACGTGGCAATCTAATGGGAGACATGCAAATTAGGCTAATAAACCGTCCGGCTAAATAAGCAATGATAGAGCAAAAACGAGCTGGTAATGCTTTGTTCGCGTGCGGGAACGTTAACGCGCGTTTAAATACTCCTTGGCGGCGAGCGTAATGTTCATATTCGATCCAAGTGGTTACGGTCGGCCAGTAGCCAGACGTAGCTACATTATCGAACCGATATACCTGGCTAACCTTATTAGAATTCCTTTTTTCCCTATGCTCCCACGCGACTCTAGATATTTCGCGTACCGTTCCTTTTCCCACCCGATAAGTTTTTTTCCCGAAGCTGCCGATAAGGAAAAGAAATTCGCATTTAACCCTTTCGCTACGAATGCCACGAAGTAGAAGTCGTTTCTTGTTCTCTAAATTTTACAATGAAATTTATTGTATTTAGTAATATCGCTTTAAATTCTAAAATATAAAAGTTAAATTTTCTGCCATCTCAAGTTGCAAAATGAAGATTACATGGTTTTAAAATTATTGAAAATTATTATTGAAATTTTAGAATTATTAATCAACTGTGGAATTTTTATATTAAATTGACTACAGTAATTCCGGAGTAGTATTAGTACGGATATAGTATAGTATTTTCTGTCATCCTGCACGAAGTCTCTATTTGTTTAAAACGAACGAACTAACATAATTACCATCGATTCACGGGAGATAAAGAAATTACGACGACACAGGGTCCGTGCATTTTTCAATCGAATTAACGGAGTAGATCAAGCGAAAATAACCAACCCCGCGCCTTGATTGTTTTACCGGATTCTGCACTCCGCGTTTCCCAACATGAAAAACGGATTTTACACGTTCCGGCAACCGTGAAATATTAAGCTGCCATTCATATTTAAAGCTAATTATATTACGACGTATACAGCGGCGCTGCAACTTTGAGCAGCAAAGCCTTCCGGCACGATGCTGCATAATTAGCTTCTTTCTGAATAACCAACGATCCGCGTTGTAAATTTTTGTGTAACGCCATTCACCGCGCGCTGTCTTTCATTTTAACGCTATGTTCGAACTACGTTATTCTTCGCAGATGATACAGAGAGCATCAATTGTCTCTCGGGACTATTCTTTTTAAAGAGACCGAATCATAATAATTTTTCAAGTATGAATAAGCTATTTTATAGTATTTTTATGTGGGAATAAAATTCTGAACTCTTGTTATTAGTATTTAAATATCGAGATTAATTGTTGATACAGGATATATATTCTACTTTTTTCTTGTAAAAGGATCATTATTAAAATTTCTGAGCATTGACAACTGTGAAGATAATATTACTATAGTATAATATTAATACTATATAATAATATGTCCAGTGCTGCGTATCTGGCTTTAGATGTTGCAAATTTATAGTTTATACATAACAGAAGATTCTGATATTAATTTCTAGTGATTTGAATTTTTTACTAATAATTCAATTCAATTACTAATATTTTAAATATTTAACTCGTGATTTGAATCTGTCCCCGCTGATTCGAATGTTTGTGTATTAATTTCAGTCTCTCGCGATTAATAATTTCAATTTATGACTAATAATTCTATATTCTGTGACTAATATTTCTATATTCTGTGACTAATATTTCTATATCCTGTGGCTAATAATTTTATATTCTGTGACTATCAATGCTATATTCTCCGACTAATAATTCTAGATTCTGTGATTAATAATCCTATATTCCGCGACAAATAATTCCACATTCTGCGACTAATAACCCAGCTTTCGCAAGAAAATATTCCCACCGCTAATGCCTCCGGTATTTCTGCTACCGATTCGAATCGCGCGAGCAACTGGTCGGTAATAGGCTCGCGGCCGTAAAAAGTGCTTCGCTCGGAGGCCTGCGGAAAAACCGGTCGGTCATTCTGTAAATTATAGCGGCCACCGTAATCGCGTTCATCTTTCGTGCCTCCTTTCGTCGACCGACTATAACACTGGCGCCCGGCCAGATCTTAAAAATCCGCACTCTCGACGAACAGCAGCGGCAGCGGTAGGCCTCGCTCGTTTCTGGCCGGCGAATTAAAACGAGGCCACCCTTAAACCACCACCACCACCACCGAGAGGCCGCGACTTCTTCCGGAAGAGGGGTTCCGAAAATTTTTTTTTTTCGACCGGAATCCCGAACCCCCTCGCGCGGCGAGAACACATTACACAATATCCTATTGTTTCCTTGGCCGCTAATGAGACCCGGCGAATTGATTGCAACTCGAAGCTTAATTGCATCGTTGAAAACTATTCACCCGTTCTCGGCACTCGCCCTCCCCCCTCCCTGCACCCTCCTCCTTTCGCGCCATTCCGAGCCGGCGTTCCCCCGCGAAATTAACGAAGAATTTCGATGAATTAACAGAGGATTCTAAGGAGTGGGGGTGGGGAGGGGGTTGGGTGGTGGCACCGCCGTAATACCAGCGAAAATTATAATTGACATTGCGCCCACATAATGCGGACGCTAATTGCTCGCCGCCGGGATCTTGTTGTTCAGGTTTTTCGGACGATATCAATTGGACCATCCTCTTATTTAGTTCGCGACGGTAATTGGGAATGCCGGGGCTCAAGCCGTTCGAATTTAGAGCGCCGCCGCTCCCCGCGCGCGCGATTGTTGCGCGAGAATTTCGAGGAAGACGAAAGGGTAGACTGGCGAAAATACGCTCTCTTGTAATTGTAAATATTAATATACAAATATAGAATTGTAAATATTGACATATAAATATAGAATTTTAAATATTAATATACGAATATAGAATTGTAAGTATTAATATGTCAATATAGAATTCTAAATATGAATGTATAAATATCGAATTTTAAATATTTATATATGAATATAGAATTGTAAGTATTAATATGTCAATATAGAATTCTAAATATTAATATATGAATATAGAATTCTAAATATTAATATGTCAATATAGAATTCTAAATATTAATAAATGAATATAGAATTGTAAGTATTAATATATCAACATAATTCTGAATATTAACATATAAATATAGAATCGTAAATATAAATTGTAAAACAATTGAAAATGATATCTAACGACAAATGCCTCTATGGCACGGCATTCTCTGTTGTCTGAAAAATGGTCGAGCAATCCGTTCGAATTCCCCGACAATATTTTACGATCTAATGTTTCTTTGCTTAACCTTCGATCCTTGTATTTTTGACAAATCCTTCAGAATTTCATAAATCGTGTTTCGCAGCCAGGCAGAGTCTCTTTTCTCTGTTCGAAAGCGCGGAAGGCGGCCCGCGAAAGTTGTCGGCGAGGTTCGATAAAGGCGCCCTGAATTCTAGCAAATCTTTTTCCCCCCCTCCTCCTCCAATATGGAATTTCCTCTTTCGAAAGGGGTTGCTTCCGCGAACGCTGTAAATCCAGATCGACTACCCCCAAATTGAAATCGACCGATTTATGATATTTCCGTGTGACGCACGGTGCGAGTTCCTTTCTTCTTTTCTCTCTCTCTCTCTCTCTCTCTCTCTCTCTCTCTTTCTCTTTCTCTATTTCTCTCACTTACCGACCGTCGCAACTTCGTTCTCCCGCGAGCTTACGATTTTCATAAATCGTCGCACACGTGTTTGCACATACACGTAAAATACGGGGCGACCGCGGCAATTTAAAGCGGCGCTTAAAATTCAAACGGAAACGTGGCTGGAAAGCCGAACACAAAGTTCACTCCCTTTGAACACACGATTTCTCTAAATGTTAACACATGTGTTGGCTAGTCTTTGAAAAATTCAAATCGTTCATGATAATTTTATTAACATTGAAAATCTAATTTAGTACAATGGAAATTCAATTAAATTTTAAATATATTGGCTAGGAGGCGGGGCCAAACGCCCACGGGCGGAGCCTATTGACTACGGAGAGAGTCTTATTGGTTAGAAGGCGGGACCTACTGACTAGGAGGCGAGAAATATTAATCAAAAGGCGGTGCTAATCACTAGAGACGGTGTCTATTTTCTAGTGGTTAGGTACTATTAGTCAGAAGGAGGCGCGAACACTTAGAGGGCGGGGTCTAGTGATCAGAAAGCAAGGTCTACTGATGAAGAGGCGAGGCATATTGGTCAGAAGGCGGTTCCAACTTCCAGAGGCGGGGTCTATTAGCTAATGGGTTATTAATATAACATCACACAACTTACCAAATTAATTTTGCAACTACTCTAGCAAAAGTTATGAGCAGCTGTTATAAATAATTATAACCAACTAGCCTTCAACCTCTTTTAATAAAAACCGATATCAAACATTAAAAAAATATTAACATTTAAAATAACACTACTACCATAAATATACCATAAACATAAAAATAGTATTAAAAGCGCCACTGCTTCACTATTTCTTTCATTCACTTGTCCATGTCGACACGAACGCCCGACATTCCAAGCAGAGCCAGCTTTAAGTCAGCCACACACCTCTACGCGGTTCCCTTTAAAAGGCGCATTAAAGGGCTCCGTCAATGGTTCGGTCACCGTCCGTCGGAAGTGTCGATCGGAGGGGCCCTCTTCGTGGAAACTTTCCCATGTAGATCGTAATTAATCGCCGCGGTCGGGGTTTTCGAGTTTCAACCACCCCGGCCCGGTGTACATGCTCTCCCCACCCCCACCCCCATGGCCGGCCATTAATCAATTTCGTAGGGCGACAAGTTTACCTTATTCCGTCGTGGCAACACTTCGCTTTATTTACTTTGCCTCTCCCGCGACCACCACCGCCGCCGCCGCCGCCGCCGGAAATCCTGGCCGCCTTCTTGTTTTTCCACGTAAATCCCGCCCCCCTCTCTGCGCAAACGTTAATTTATTTCGCCTCGAAAGTTTCGCGACGGTTATTGAGAAAGCCCCAACCCCCGCCACTTCTTCTTCCTCTTCTTCGCCCCTCTTCTCCCCTCTTCGCCATCCCTCTCTCCTGTCACCGTCTTTGCTTCCGGTCATCGAAGAAGCCGGCCCCCCAACGAGAACTTCGCTTTCCCCGGCGAACTACTTTCACGGCGAATACCTTTATTTATTCAATCAAATTAATTGCGTACTTTGTACCTTATCTTGTACTTCCAACGATTAAGCTCGCGCCGGGGCTGCCTCCCCGACCATCAACAACCACCCCTCCCCTTCTCTTCGAAACCCGTTGAATTTAATTAGAGGCGCAACGAATGTATCATAAATAGGGTAACGCGCGGGGGGAGGGGAGACAGTTATCGCCGGCGAGCCAATTACTGTGGCTTCTGCTTGTGTTCGCGGGCGTAATTAACTTTGTATTTATGGAACGCGACCAGTATTCGATGATTGCATTTTCCGTCGATTCGTTGTTGCTTTGAAATTGTAATGGTAAGTATTGGACGTATTGTAGACGTCTGCTTTACGTCCATTTTTGGTCTGAACGTCGAATGTTCTTAAATCGTTGAGACGTCTTGTTTTGTTCTGGACGTTTTTAAGCCGTAGTTGAAACGTTTAGATTGGACGTAAAATGGACGTGTGAAAGATGTATTGATTTGTACGATAGGACGTTTATAGGACGTTTATAGGACATTCGTAGGACATTAGAGACAACTTAAAAATGTCCCCGTTACAAATAATTTAAGCCGTCTTTAAGTCGCTTAAAATGAACTTAAATTAATGAAACGTCTTGATTTGTAACACAAGACGTTCCTGGGACGTTCGTAGGACATTAGAGACGTTTTAAAGACGACGGAAAAAATATTTAAAATGACACAAAAGTTATTCATCTTTTTTCTATTGCATTCGTGAAATTTTCAAGAAGGTAAATCGCTTTAGATAACATATCATATAATATTAATTCCATTCGATAAAATATATTAAAATCACGAAACCACAAAGCAGTTTATATTCACTAAAATTTTCGTTCCAATATCAATTGAACGAATTGAAATATAACGGAACATCATCCGCGTAATTTCTTCACTCTTCCGCAGGACTCCGCGTGCTCGACGCCGGACTCGTATTTTTCGTCGCCGCAGCAGCAAATCGTAAACCATTAATTAGTTGCCGGAACATGTCCGTTGGTCGGCTTCGTTTTTCGAGGAGTTTCGCGCGAATTCGTCTACGCTCGACTTTCGAATCGTTATAACTTTCGGGATAGCGGGAGAATTTTTCGAAAGTTGGCCCCGGCGTTACGGGGTCGCAGAAAAATTGCGCCAACGCTCTGCTGCGGCGTATACTATATATATATAAAGTCGTCAGCTAACGATTGTTCCGTATCCGGCACGGCTCGCAAAATGCCGGCGTTAACCCTTTGCGCCACGATTCTTTTCACGCTGCGTCGATCGGCGCTGATTTATCCTTAATATTTTTAATAAAAGGACCACACAATTTTCGTTCACTTTATTGTCTTCAGGTAATTTGGTTTCTAAACTTTGGCAACTTTATAGAAGAATTTATTTTTATTTCAATGTAGAGGAAATTAATGTAATATATTATTATAATATTAGTATTTATATGATATTAATCATCGTCGATTAAGATCGTCGCAGCGTAACGCGCGAGATCGCAGTGAAGCTGAACGCGTCGCACACGCGCGTCAAACAAAGATTAAAACAGCTCGACTGTGTCAAGAAACTCGATTCACGGATTTCTGCATCGGCTCGAGGAGATCCATTCACGCGAGCGCGTCAGCGTCCGCGATTCGCTTCCGAAACGCGACGAGATTCGTCCGTTTCCGTGAACGACCGATCACCGGCGACGGAAAAGCGGATAGTTTCTAACAACATCGATCGGAAAAGATCGCGGCCGATGCGGGACGAACCAGCCCGGACGACGCCGAAAAGCCGAGATTCGCCGGGAAAGGATTACGCTGTCGGCTAGGCGGGATTATAAAGGAATTCCGCGGGTTCGAACTCTCACCGAGAAACCGAACGATTAATTCGTACGCGCGCGTTCGACGACTCGGCGAGCCGAGGCGACGCGGTTCGAGAAAACCGGCCAGGATTGGCGAATCGCGACGGCACTGTTTTCCGGCATGGTAACGCGATGCTTCGTACATCTTCGGTCGCTTGCCAAAAATTATTAGAACGAGCTTGCGATATATTGTCGCATTCACCATATAGCCCTGACATTGCTCTTTCTTATCTAATGATGATATAATATATCATTATATAAATGATAAAATTATTAATAACGCTAACGTCATTATTATATTATTATTACATATATTATACATTATTGACGACGCTCCCTATTGAACCGGCGCGGGATGGTACGCCGCCGTGACACCAGCGAGCCGCCATTGTTTCGCGGTCGATGCGCGGGGCGGCTCCGTAAAGCGATTTTCGATTTGACACGATGAATGCGATGGATCGAATGCCTCCCGGCAGGGGGAGGAAAAAAACAGCCGGAAACGCTCGCGGCGGAAGGTCCTGACCGACATGTCGGATGTGTCCTCGCGGGATTTGCGGACATTTTTGGTACGTGCGCGCGCGCGCGCGATCACCGGCACGGCGCTTTTCATTCGATTCTTTTCTTCCGGTTTCTTCCGTGATCCCGGCCTTTTTTCGTCCGTTGCTGCGATCTCTGCCGGGAACGATTTTAACCCTATCGTTAGTGGTGACGACATTTTGTATGGTTTGTGATTGCAGTTGTATAATAATATATAAATATAATGTTGTTAATATAATAAAATACGATGCCATAAAATACTGTAATTTATGATCGAATAAAATACTATAAAATACAATACTATACTATATAGTATAATGTAATATAAAATTATAAATTACAATCTCGTTTGCCCATCGCGTTAAACAAACATTTCACAACTGTGCGTAACATTTACATCATCCGCCAGCCTTGAACATTATAAAATATGTCCACTATTTGGTAAATTATAAAATATCTCACTTGTCATTAAACAAAGCTTTCGCAATCGAACAACGTCGCTTATATCGCACGCAAGCGATTAAATAAACATCTGAGAACAGCTCGCGCGTTGTTGATATCTTGCGCAACAAGCTCGAATAGTAATTAACAGCCGCGGCGCGGGTCATTTGATTTCGGGTAACAATTAAGTGCGAAGCCCGTGCACGGTTAATCCGGCAGGAAATTAATTGGTAAAGCATCATGGAGCGCGTTTGCGACGTTGCCGGTTGAACGCCGCGGATGCTTGGTGATCTTCAATGACGTCGAGAGAGAGACCGGGGGACGCGGTATGCAGATTTAGCGACGGCGAATTGTTCGACGGGGAGGGGGGGCACGGGCCGGTGACGTTTCGCCGAAATTAGGAACGCATACAAGTCAACAGACGAAAGGGCCGGTGGCCCGGCTTGCATCAACAATGCGACGCGCATCATGGTTGTATCACGTTGCAACCGGAGACTACGTGGCGCCGCGGTGCACGCGCGCACGGCGACTATGCCCCGCGCAACCGTCACCGACGCTTGGAATAACTTTGTTCAAGTTAAAGGATTAGAATTGACGAGATAGCTTTTCTTCGATATTTTTTAATAAAATTAAATATTATTGAGTAAATAGTAATCGAAATAACAATTTATTCGAACGAGATTTTATTTGAATAAAAGGATTTATTTGAAGATTTGAAGTTGTGCATTTGTTGGTAGAATAATAATTTATTTGTGCTGGAATTGATTTGGAAAATATTCGATTTGAGTAATAATTATAAAATATGATAATTGTTGTTTTAATAGTGATTTTAATTTTTCTGTTCGTTTGTTATTTTTCACTTTCTGCTTAGATTTCCACGTGGGTTATATTATTGGCATTAATATTCAACCCCGCCGCCCTATTAAATCCACGGAAATCATTTTATCGATCAAACCGTATGCTCGCTGTAAATATCGTCTCTATGTAAACGGTGATCTCGCGGTATCCGCGCACTATTTTTCCCGTTACGCTATTTTGTCTCGCCGGGAAATATCGACGCTACGCGCGCGCCGTATGAATGGCGGCGTCGTTTTATTTTTCTTTTTTGTTTACCCTCCCCCACCGGTCGGACGAGTCATTTGACAGTACCAATATTTTCCCTTCAGATCCGCCGCGCGGATAAACGAAGTCCAAGGACAAATCTGCGGGGACTTGCGCGCCGCAAATGTTGGTCAACGTTTCGTTTATAAATCTCGATTTAGGGAGAACGAAATTTCGCGCGCGCGTTTCAACGCGGGAGCAGATTTCCAACCGACGGTATCACAAGCCCCCGAGAGTCCCTCGGCTCTTTGTCACGTTGTAAATCATTAGGATTTATTTTCCGGCGCGCCAACACCGCCGCGAACTTTTCAAACACAATATTCCACTTTTGCTGATTAATGTTGCCCGAGGAAGTAATGGACATCTTCGTTTAAATTTTGCGTCGACGCGTTATTGAAATTCCATTGCTTTTTCATTGTTAGTGTATTTTTGTAGTTCGTTAATGCTTGTGGAGAATTGTTAATTTTATTAGAGAAGGAAATTACTGTTTTTTGTTCTATTGGTATTTTAGATAAAATATTTTACTACTGATTTTTCGAATAAAATTCTATTTTAGTGATTTTTCGAATTCAATTTTATTTAAATAATGTTTCGAATTAATTTTTTAAATAAAATGTTACTCGAAAGATTAGACGAATAATATGTTATTCAAATACAATTTTCTCTAAACAATATTTTGAATTCATTTTTCTATTAAAATTTGATTCGTCTAATATTTCGAATAAAATTTGAATTCAAATTTTATTCCTATAATAATTTGAAAAGATTCAAAGAACAAAACCGTATTAATTTTGTTGAAAAAAAATCGCCGAATATTTAATTCCGTTTATTCGTAATCGTGAAAAAGATTCGCCGGACAGTTGGCTGCGAATTCTGCGAGAACCGTCTGTAGAGCGTCGCCAGAGATGTCAAAGAAGCAAGGGGACTCGAACGAAAATCGAGCCGCCATAAACGGAATCGACCCTTTCCGTATTACAGGGTATCTTATTAGCACGGTAACAGCGCGACGTCGGGGCCAAGCGTTCCGCGAAATTTAGAGGGACTCCTCTGGCCTGCCGGGGTCTGTGACGATATTTCTCGCTGATGGGACATCGGGGAACAATAATTGCCCGGATAGAGCCGCCCTCTCGTCTTCTCTTGATACCGTGGCACGGTCCCTCCACCGTCGAGCGCTGCCGCACAGCCTCTCTCGATTCGGAAGAAACGATACACCGATGTCGATATACACTTCGCCGAGGACCGCCATCGTGGAATCGTTCTGCCATTTTGTGCCATCCACTGGGTCAGATCGAGTAGGCTGGAATCGTTTCGATCGTTTATATGTTTATATTTATTTATAAATAATGGTATTGGTATGGTATTGGTACATAGTTAATTTAATTATATAATCTCAGTACTCGATATTTAACATTCAATATTCAATATCCAATATCCAATATTCAATACTCAGTACTCGACATTCAATATTAAATATTCAATACTCAGTACTCAATATTCAATATTTAATATTCAATAGTCAGTCTTCGATATTCAATATTCAATATCCAATATCCAATATTCAAAAGTCAGTCCCCGATATTTAATATTCAGTACTCAATATTCAAAAGTCAGTACTCGATATTCAATATTCAGTACTCAATATTCAAAAGCCAGTACTCGATATTCAATATTCAGTACTCAGGCTTCGATATCTAATATTTAATAGTCAGTACTTAATATTCAATATCCAATATTGAATATTCAATATTCTTACTTAATATTCAATATTTCAGTACTCGATATTGAATATTCAACATTCAATATTGAATGTTCAATATTCAACATTCAATATTGAATGTTCAATATTCAACATTCAACATTCAATATCAAATCGATAGAACGACAGCTTACGCAAAAAATATTCCATCGACTCGCCATTAAAGTTCCCTAAATTAAATAAATACAGTAACATAAGTGCATCCCGCAGGCTCATTAAAGATTACACGTTCGCTACTCGTAGATTTAGGTTGAATTTGTTGCGGCTAAGGGGTGAGGACGTGGGGAGGTGTGCCTTGACGGCAAAACAGTTGCTAACACCGTGGTTTCAGGTGCTTTGCAGCCTCTAGATCGAAGAGGCCGAAAGCCACACGTGCCGGCTATAAATTGCACGTTCTCATAATTATCTTAGCCCGCAGTGGTCGTTTGCCCTATCCGAAATCCTGGCGGACAACGGTGAGAGAGAGAGAGCAGCGGCGCGGCGCGTCAGGTTATTACGATAGCTAGCGCGCGAACCTAATAGCAATCGCGATACGCGTTGATTAGCTTTATCGTTCTCAACGCCTTCGCCGTGGCAACGATCGTTCTGCTAATTAAGATAATTGCTCGCCGATCTGCGATCCGACGCCGTTATAGCGAACACTAACGTACATTCCGCTAGAGAAAATTATGAAAAATAACATTTACTAAATAGAAATTCACAGTTGTCTTTTATAAAATTATTAATTCACCGATCGAAGGTTCAGCAGTAAATTTTTATATTATTTATAATTTTAATTTTAAACAATACTTATTTTATCTATTTTATTTATTTTATCCATTAGGATATGTATGTAATATTTAAAAAATTGTTTAATAACATAGAAGCTCAGAGTAGTATAAATCTAACACTTTTATCTAGATAATGAATAACAATATATTAACATTTTTGCCATTGACAATTATTACCAATTAAAACTTTATTAACGTCGAAATAAAGCTAAAATATCGTCAGTCTTTATTGTTTATTCTATTGCACTAGAATTTGTATTTATTCATATTTATTTATTTATCACAGTTCTTAATGCATTCTCAATTATTCTCCCTTTTCGGTAATTTATTATTCGTCAGCAGAATATTTTATTTAATTGACAACGCGGGATCAGTTTCCGGTTAGTCTTACTTATCACCTGGGGCAAAAAGCAAGCTCTAATAAGACAGCGGCGTGGTCGGCTAATAAGGAATCAAGTTGGCTGTCACGTGCAGTCACCATTGCAAGTTAGTCGGCATGCTCGCCCGGCCCTGTTTGCGAGGGTAAAAGCGCTCCCCTACGGGTGTTCGGCGAGGGTGCCGGGCCAAGTAGAGCTCATAATTAGCTAACACCTTCACGGCTCTGCGCCACGTCTTGAGGTTCCCGCGCGACACGTCAATCCTTTGATGTTGGAAATCGGGACGCCGAGATCCGCGCGCTACTGAAAAACTCTCCCTCTCTCTCACTCACCGCTGTGTGTACCAGCCTTTACGTTCTCGATCGAATGGCTAATCGATTCGACGATAGTTACGGGGTTACGTCAAAGCAGTTGCAATGTAAATAAAAGATTTTTCTATAATTTTGAGATTTTTGTTATAATTTTTGATTTTTGTTATAACTTTTTATTTTTGTTATAATTTTTAGATTTTTGTTATAATTTTTGATTTTTGTTATAATTTTTAGATTTTTGTTATAATTTTTGATTTTTGATACAGACTATTTTTTGTTAAGAAATTGCAAGTTCTTGATACGTTGTTTTTGGATTGTTAATTAGTTGGTTTTGACGAGTAAAGTCGTCAAGGAGAAAGAGGTGTTGTTTCGGTAAGACGAGTATATTCGTTGAGAACAAATTACTGTGTTTTGTGGTATAGTGAGTATACTAGTCAAGAAGATATGGCTATATTTTGTGCTATGACGAATATACTCGTCAAGAAGAATTTGATATACTTTGTGCTATGACGAGTATACTTGTCAAAAAGATTTGGCTATAATTTGTGCTACGACGAGTAAACTCGTCAAGAAATATTGTCGAAATTTTTCTATCACGACGAGTAAACTCGTCAAAAATAATTGCCAATATTTCGGCAAATAAATAAGTCAAAATAAAACAGTGAAAACAATGAACATTTAGCAATCATTCTGCAATATTATAAACATCAAAAACATAAATAAATCCTCCGAAACTAAAATAAAAAATAAAATCAATTCTATCAGAAAAAATTAAACAAATCACATTATTAGAAACAGTCCAAATAAATACGACCATCTCACCCTAACAAAACAACGATAAAATACCATCCAATAATTTTTCCAATAAATCTTTACTTCGCTCGTGGATCGTTAATTACTCGCATGATTTTTCGTCACCGATAACCATAGTTATCATAGCGGCGCGCCGGCACGTCGAGTGGCAACCGGAAGCCGGATTCCCCGCGGAGATATCGAAATCACCCACTGCGGGTAATATGACAAAGGAAATGAGATGCATCTGGCATTGTTCCGGCAATGACCATCCCCCACTCCCCAGTTATCGGCCATCGGGTTCTCCGATGAGTGGCCCGGCCAATCGAGGATCAATGGACATTCAATTACAAAATTTACATCCCGCCGTGAACCCGTACACACACACACCGCCCGAAAATGTGTTGCACCTATTTGGTTGTCAAGTATGAAATGGAGCAAGAAATGCACATAATTGAATTCGATTTTTTTCCAAGAAAAACTTTTTATTTTCAATCGAAGTATGCGGCCATATTATCGATACACTTTTGCCATTTTAGAGTTAACTCCAAGAGGTCTCCACGGTGGAACTCATACTTCATCGACACACGAATTTCGCTGATTTCCATCGTCTCGCTTGATCGCCTATACAAAAAGAAATCGCAATTTTTTTCAAACTGAAACATGCGTTGGAAAGAGGCAAAGATGTACCTTTCACACGAAAAACAAATTATGCCAAAATACGGCAGCTAAACGAGGCTATGTGCAGTGGAAATAAGTAACATGAACTTTGCTCCATTTCATACTTGACAACCTAATATTTCGGTTGACTTCGAACGCGTGGACACATTTCGTTCGATTTCGACGCGCAGCGTAATAATTAATTTAGAGGCGCTTTTAAAATATCCGATTCGGAAGCCCCTCTCTCTCTCTCCCCCTCTCGCGTCGCCGCTGCTCCAGGTAATATTAGGCGACGCGACCCACCTTCCGCGAATATATCAAACGATCGCATAAGTTAATTTTCCACGTGTGCGGCGCGCGTGAAATATTGAGACGCCTCCGAAAACAGATCTCAGCCGTGTTCATTCGGTCATTTCTGTGTCGCGTTTGACGGGATTTGTTGAATTTATAACTGGCGGGGACGGGCTGAGAAAATATATGAAAGTGTACCGGGATAGAAATCACGGAATTATTAATAATAAAAAATGCCGGCGGGCTTTAATTTTCTTTTATGAGAAATTCTCGGCGCTTCCATTATCCGTGTGAAATGTTTATGGATGGGATGTTAAATATGTATAAATAAATGCGATGTGAATATTCGTAGAAGTAAATTTGATTTAAATGTATAGAAGTAAATATAGTATAAATATATGGAGAGAAGTAAATATAATACAAATACTGTAGAAATGAATGTAGTATAAATGCAATATGAATAAATATAATATAAATATATATGCAAGTAAATATAATAGAAATAGAATACAGATAATTATAGTATAAATGCAATAGAAATAAATATAATATAAATACAATAAATTTGCATTTAATACATATACAAATAAATAGAATATAGATACATACAGATATAACAAATGCATACAAACACAATAAAAATAAATAATACAAATAAACGAATTTCCATAAAAATTCATAACAATTAATTATAAATTAATTTGGAATATCACATCCTAATAAATTACATATAATAATATTCCTACATACTTATCTTTCTATATTTCACAAAATGTTAAAAATAACGTGAATTTTTCTGTAAAAGCAAATAAAATTGTCTGCATTAAATTTATTCGATTTAACTGTTTTAGCACCGAAAATAAGCGAAATTTGTGTCGCACAGGCAACTCTCCTTACATACATATCGTCCACTGTCTGTTTTCCGCGGCGGATGGCAAAGTTGCACTCGAAACTCGGGCCCGAAGCGCTGGTTAGCCGACTAAACAGATTTTCTTCTTTTTTTTTTTATAATTAGCAGCGCGCAGACAGGATCGGAAAGCGCTCGAAACCGGCGTGGATTACAGAAGAACCCACTCCGTGGTTTCGAGGGGCTTTGGAAAAGTAAATTGGGTCTCATTAGCCTCGAACGTTTGTTTTTTCGAACAAGCGCCATCGCAATTATCCCGGCCGTCCATCGAATTCGAAGTGTTGTTAACGGCTCCGCGCGCGCGCACGCGGCCCGATGATAAATTAATCGGCGCGCGAGAGAGTTTCAAGACGAGCCTCGCGGAGACGCGTCCTCTGTCAGGGAAGCGTCGCAAACTCGAGCGAACTAGTCGCTGTTGTAATTCATTGTTGAGAGTTTTTCAAAATATGATTTGAGAAATGTGAACAAAATGAGAAACCTTAACTCCTTCTCAATTTTATTATTTAAACATATCTCAGCATTGAATTAGAGCAACAATTTACAATATTTCAGTCAAAGTTGTAATTAATTACAGATTATAATGAAAATTACAGTTACAAAATTCGGTGGCAATAATATCTAATTATTATCAAAAGCTGAACTATTATTAAGAAAATAAAACCTTAACTACCTCTTCTACTAAATTTTATTATTTAAACATATCTGAGCACTGAATAAAATCGACAAAATATTTACTATATTCCAGTCAAAATTACAATTAACACACAAATTATACAACACAAAAATACACCAATCTGCATCGAGTTATTAAAAATTCCTTCTATAATAAATAACTCCCCTCGAAATTCCACGAAAAATTGTGCAATAAATCGCGTCTCCAATAATCCAAAATAGCTAAAAATTCTCTTCAAAGCGCCCCTAAAAATTGCATAAAACATCATAAAACATCGAGGACAGTGCAGCAAAGGTCCGCGACAAAATTCCGCGCAAGAACCGAGCGGTCCACCTCTCCGCCGATCCATTACCACCGACACGGAAAAACAAAGAGCGACGACAGTCGGCGTCCAATCGAATGCTCCTCCGCCGGAACGCATTACGTTATTGTCTCGCGTTACCGCAGAAAACTGCGGCACTTTTTCATCGAGTATCGCTAGACCGTGGAGAGCACCATAGAGCCGGTGTGTGCGCGGAGCCATCGCCGCCATTTTCTCCGTTCCATTATCCGTGGACGGGCGCGGCGGCGAGTGTTATAATGTATCCCGGTGTTCGGTCGGCAGCGTCTCATATCCAGCGAGCGCCAGGCCGAGCCAAAGCCGTTGTAACCTATTGCGCCATCCCGGACCGCGAAATTGGTGTTAAATTGCAATTATTAATCGCGGTAAGTAAACTATTCGAGGCCGCCGTCCCGCTTCTGTTGTCCGCGGCGCCGCGACCGCCCTATACCTTCCGCTTCGCTGCCAGGCATCTCCGCGGTCACGCCGCCTCGTAATTTCGCGATCGTTGTCCTCGCGCGTATAAAACCGGCTCGCGCCGCGTTCATGGAAGGCGCGCGATTTATTTCGTTCGTTCTCTCCGCTTCGATTTTTGCAGGGTTTGTCGATTTTTGTTGGACGTTTTTCGCCTGCCTTTTTCGGAAACTCGGATGCCGGGTCTAGGATTTTTCTGGTGCGTTGCGACGGCCATTTTGAAATTGTTAACAAAATGGGGGAATAGTATAGTTAGGTTATGTTAAAAGGTTAGTTAAAATTGTTGCACTCGCTTGGGATTTGTTTAGATAATAACGTGAAAACATTTCACCTTTTACTAATCAATTTAGCTTGAGTCAATTGTGTCCCAGTCACGCTTTTCGACAGTTAAAGGGGTTAAGAATTCTACACAGAATTTTCGAAGTTTTTTTGTTCGAAGAGTAATATATCAATTAACAGTATTCTGTAAATAAATATATCATAGACAGAAAATATAACATTTCTAGTATTTTTTCTTTATCACTATTTTATTATTATATCGTTGCAAAAGTTGTTAAATTTATTTTAGTATAGTACATCAAGAAAATATTAATAATACTAAAGCCTGATTAAAATATTCATCTTATTATTATATAGTTAGAAAATTTTCTAGATTTATTATAACACAGTAGAACCAGGGAATATTAAAAATAGCAACGCCTGACTAAACGATAAATTACTACCATTTAATCATTATATTATAATAACGAAATCGATTACATTTATTTTAATATCGCAGACCCAGAAAACACCAAAACCGTGAACACTTCAATAAATATAAATGATCAGCGTTTCACGCGCCCTTACATTCGTCATTTTCGCAATTTATTCGACGACGCTATAACCAGAACGAAACCACCCCTTTAGCCGTTATCGCGTCGATCGACGCTCAAAGGAAAATTCGCGTGATCCGTTAATAGGGAAACAGAGGAAACGGCCGTGGAGAGAAGGCAGGAGAAGAAATGAAAGCCTTTAGAATATCTGAGCGCGGCGATCGGTAAAACGTTAATTGGATGTTGCTTTTTACAGCGCGCGCGCGCGCGCTTTTATTGTGCATTTCGATGTTCGCGTCCAGCGTTTCAATTAATTTCGTCCGCGCCGAAATGAACGTCCGACAAAATTTTCATTGCGTTTTGCGACAAAAGAAACGCGCGTCTTTCTGTTTGCGTCGAACACAGAGAGAAAAAAGAGAAAAAGAGGGAGAGCGAGAGAAGACCCTATTTCCGCGATTGCAGTAAAAATGGATCGAGTGGGGCGCGATGGCCGACGGTAGTTACTTTTCGAATTGCTTCACCAAAAATTGAATCAAATAATTTCAATCTCATCGGGCCGTTGGAGACGGCGGTTTTTGCAACGGGTACGGAAGATTCTGCTTTAAATTTGAATTAAATGGAAGAACAAACAGCGAATGAAAGCGCCGCGATTTTTAAACCGTTTCCGATCCGCGAGCGTAGCAAGCGAATTCGACGAATTCGTTTTTGTTTCGAGCTCCGCGTGTTATTTGCTGGCGATGATACGCTTGGTTATTGAAAATGTACGACTTACGATTTTATTAACCCTTTGGATTAAATATGAATATTATTAATTTGTTCCAATTCAAAGTAAAAATAAATTCTTCCTTTATCAAAGCATGGAAACGAAGGTAAATAAAAACGATATAGAAAGAAGAAATTGTCTGATATTAACCCTTAATTATACCCTTAATTATAACCCTTTGAATTATATTAACCCTTTGCAGTCGAAGCCATTTTAACTGGAAATCGAAAATATTCCTTCATATTCACAGTGTTTCCATTTTATATGACCTGGAGCATTTTATTCATTATTAAATTGAATTTTATGACTTTTGTAACAGATAATGGCTCTTAATAGCTTTTTTAAACATCGGCAAATTTGATAAAGATTATTTTGAAGCGTGGCGTGACAATTTTTAGAGTCGCCATTCGCAAAGGGTTAAGTGCTAATTATATTACGAATATTATGAAATTCTAATTATTAATTCTATTATTAATTATAGTATGAAAAAAGCTATAGCGCAAGGGGTTAATATAAAAACGTCGCGCGAAAGTCATCGAATAGCAAGGTTATGTCACGAAATTATCAACAACCATCGAACCTGTCGAAAAATCGTCGCGACTCTATCGAACTCGTAGAATCTATGATTAACCGGTCGCCGACGGATTTAATCGAATATTTTCGACGAGAAAGCGATTAAGCACGCTCTAATTTCCCCGGGCACACTTCGACTCCCCCCCATCAAGCGAAACGTGTTCCCTCCATGGAAATTCGCTTCCGTTCAAGAATTCCCGGTTTTATTAAAATTTTCTTATCCGTTCCGGACAGATTGATGGAGCCCCTAAAAAAATACGATTTCCATAAATGCCTCTTTAGGGAGAGCGGGCGAGGGGCGGCAGGCGAGGGGAGGCAGGCGAGGGAGTAGGTTGGGAACTACTACCCGAACGAGTTACTTTATCTTAGGATGCAGTATGATGGTGTAATAAAAGCTTAAGCGGCTCCGCCGACGGATAAAGGTTGTTCCTCTTTTGCGTCCGAGCACGAAATTTTCAAGGATGCATATCGTCTGCCCGGCTGAAAGCCGTCTTTTATTACTTGACCGAGTTTAATAAAATTCCGAAATGCTAGCTAATTTAACTCGAGGATTTTTTCTTCTCCCCCCTACCCCCCCCTACCTACCCCGCTTCTCCCATAAGCGAAACTACACTCGATCTTCGCGAAAAGCCATTCGAGGATCCGGGCGACCAAGTTTTCCTTTTTTCTCCTACGGCTTTCGGGATTTCAGCGGTCACTTAAATTCCATTGGCCGGCTAAAGTGTGCTTCAACTTCGATGATTGGTCGAGAAAAATTCGATCGTGAATCGCGCGAGCCGAACGGAGGACCGGCTTTGGTTGAACCGTCAAACGGCCGATTCTTTGAAGACTCGTAAACGAACGGGCGAATTTTATGCGAAGTAAGAATGTTCTCTATTAATTGCCGAGCGATAAGGTCGCATAAATATTTATTTGGAAGTGGATTGATGGAGGAAGGAATTAAATGCATTATGTTGAAAGAATTAAATGTTTAATGGTATTTGAACTATTTCATTAAATAATTGGATATGTAAGTAACAAACTATGAGGATTACATGACGTCTTTGAGAGGTCTCGAGTGTCTTAGATACGTCCAACAAATGTCCTAAAAACGTCGTAGAAGCGTTCTACAAACGTCTCCTATTATAAATGAAAATGTCTTTAAAAATTTCCTTTGGTCGTCTCGAGACATCTTATGGACGTTTTTAAGACGTTTAGAAGACATCTCATGGATGTTTTATGGACGTTTTATGGACATCTTATAGACGATTTATAGACGTCTTTGAGACGATTTTTATGCTGTTCATAGGTCGTTTGCAAGACGTTTGTTATCTTGTAACTCAATTATTATATATTATATATTAAAAAATATACCATCACATAATTGTCAATTTTTCTAATATTTTCTCAGAACATTTCAAAAACAAAATTACTAGAAGAAGTACTGAAGTTGAAATCCCCATTTGAATATTTCGAATGATTTTAACCGTGTTATTAAATAATTCAACGCATAAATAACAAGCTACAGAATGGACGACGAAGCTTATTGCAGAAACTTTATAAAGGGAGGATGAACATTTGATGAAATTAAGTCTGCATTCAATTATTATTGCACGGCTGCTGCATCGTGTAATTAAATCTACAGTTAGCTAGTTACGTGTGCACCATGGAAACTGAATCTCCATGGCACGGTGGTAGATGAAATAAATGAGAGAAGTATGGGGGCGAGGAGTAAAAGCAAAGGCGCTAGTATTTTTTATATTTGGGACAAATTGTCGATATTTTATATTGTGACAAATTGTCGATATTTTATATTGTGACAAGGTTATGTCAATATTTTATATCGTGACAAGGTTATGTCAATATTTTATATCATGACAAGGTTATGTCAATATTTTACATCACGACGAATAAACTCGTCAAGAAAAGCTGCCAACATTTCGACAAATAAATAAGTCTAAATAATAATAATAATAACAATTTCAAGTAAAACATCTTAAACAATAAGTATCGATGTTCAAATATTCGCGCGAAGATTCAACGAATCGATTTATCGATAATTATCTCGATTGCTCGATTCGTCCGCGACTAATTCGCAGTTTGTTTTAATTAACGTCGAGACGGTCTCGATCGACGTATCTCCTTCTTATCAACTGTTCCCCCGATACCGGCTGGAAATATTCGTTTGTCGGTGTTATTCGAGACACGTTGCACAACGCGTCAATGGAAGGCCTTGATTTGGTGTCTACGTGCTTATCCGCGTGAAATGCGATTGCATACACGATACGAGGTATCGATAGCCCCGGCCGCCGTAACACCGCCCGGCCGAACATACGCTGCGGCTGGAAATAAATCGGCCACTGTCAGAATGTAGAATGAGGGATCTTATCGGTCGCACAACACAGCGCGCGCCGGAGAGCCCAGTTACGGAACGGCCGCGTGCCTTTCCGCGCGCGGTGTTAAAGATCTCGTTTCAGATTTCACTTCCAATTAATCGTTCTAATTAGAAACCCCGTCTTCCCGCCCGTACGTTCAACGTTCGCTAAAAACTTCATTAATCAGCGGCGAAATTGCTGAAACAAATAACGCGCGAATTATTCGTTGGCGAAATTTTAAATCGAATTGAAATATCGAAGAAACTCGCTGAAAGTTCGCGCTTTCGATTTTTCCCGTGGATTATTAATGCTTTTAAAAATCAAGATAAACTATTAAAATAAATATAGTAAATAAATTTACATTTTCATAATATATTAGGAGCATCTAGATATTCGTAAATGTTGATAATATAAATATTTGTTACACATTTATTGGATAATATTTCCTTTGAAGTTATACCAGACAGTAATTTTCCCTTCTTCATCGAATATTCCCTGTTTCTCTCATTAATCTTTAAGTATTGTTTAATATTTCGTACAGCAGCTCTTGCCGCAACGATCTCGATGTTATTAATTTACGTAATTAACTCTTGTTAAAAGAGCGTGCACGTGAACAAGCCCAATAACACGGAATTCCATCACGGTCCAATTTAATTCCCAAAATGCGAGTATCCCGGCTTTGCTGGACAATATGCGAACTTGACAATCTATATTTGCCAGAATTTCCGTGTAAAGTATACCGATCGCGACGCGGCGGGAATCATTGCTACAATAACGACGAATTGTGACATTACATGTGTGGACTGTATTAAATTCAGGACCGGAATTTTAACAGCGAAAAAACTGATATATTCAGCCTCGCACTATTTACACCTTTCCTTCGGTGGTCCGAGGTCCTCGAATTCCATTCCAACTCTGACGTTCGAAAAAATGTTGTCTCTCGAGGTAAACTGCCACCCCTCTCGCGCATTTCTAATACTCGCTGGTTTTCCATTATTTTGGCAATAACCAATCGGCGAGTCTGTTTCAAAAAGGCGCCCTTACTTCACGCCTTGTCGCGTCCTTTTGGGAAGTTGCTGGGATATGGAAGGTGGGGTTCGACAGCGATATTTTAACAAAGACGGGAAATTCCTCCAGATGTGATCACGGCTGGCCACCGTTGTAAACTAACACGGGAATCACCCTTCGGAACTTTTCTTTTTCTATGATACGTCTCGGCTATCGAGGCCGAGAGAAGCGAAATCCTAGAGTTAAGCGATAAAGTGTGCGTTTCTCTCGGCGGGACAAGTAATTTAAATCTAAATCTGGCAGATGTTAGCCGAAAGTCCTAACCTCAAAAATAGCCGGCTAGGCTCGTCCGTGTCATAAAGAACATTAGTGTCATGAAGAATATTATTGTCATGAAGAATATTATTGTCATGAAGAATATTATTGTCATAAAGAATATTAGTGTCATGAAGAACATTAGTGTCATAAAGAATATTAGTGCTATGCACTAACAAAGCGCGTTTCTGTTCCAGTGCCGAGGGCAGTGTTAAGAGAGCAGTACGAGGGGGACGTCGAGCCGGACGAGATTGACCTGATTCACGAGTTCGAGGAGGGCTTCGACAGGGCAGATTTCAGGGCTGAGTTCAGCCCGAGCCCGAACCTCGAAGGGCCGCAACCGCAGCCGAGGGATAACGTCTCCCGAAATTTCCCAACGGCCAGCTCATCGCCGCCGCGCGCACGAACAAACAACGACGGTGAGTAGGGGCAACCGTATTTCGGCGTATCGTTGATACCTCTTCGCGATACCTGTTCACGGTGAACCGATCCGTGGAGGATACCCCTACGCTCGCGCGTTCCCCTGCGAACGAGTTACATTGAAACCTTCTTGACACCGAATCGATCGATCAGCGAGGAATTATTCTTCGCCGCGGAATTCGATCTCGCGCGAATTTAATGTTCGACCATTGTCCGCGAAATAATCGACGCGACGTTCTAGAGCCGATTTTGCAATAGTTAACCTTTGCAGAGGTTTATTGTTAATTCGTCGGTGTTAATGGTTTTTAACGTTAGAAAGATTTAAAGGGTTATAAATATAAATGAGGCGAGGAAAAATGAGATTTTTGTTAGAATTTCTCGAAAGGGTTATTATTATTTTCATCGTAGTTTATTGTCATTTTCTTCGCTTGGGTTTTGTTATTTAATAGAGAATTATTATTGGAGTGAGAGTATTACAGCTAGCATGGTGGGCTCGGCGCTAATATTAGCGTTTTATTGTTTATTATCATTTTTGTTATAATCTATTATCATTTTCCTCACTCAAGTTTAATTATTTTCCATGATATTATCTCTGCAATTGCAACAATTTTAAGAAAACGAGGACTGATCACTGTAACTTTTCTTTTATTTATTATAATTATTATTATACTCTACTACAATTTTCTTCGCTTCAGTTCAATTATTCCCTAAGACATTACCTCTACAATTGCAACAATTTAAATAAAAATAAAAATTGATCAGTTCAACCAACACTTTGCATTCTCTGTTAACCCTTCGCGGTCAAGGCGCCTCAAAAAATTATCCTCCTACGTTTCAAAACAATATTTATCAAATTTACTTACACTTAAAAAATTGTCAAGAGCCATCATCTTTAATATAACTCATAAAATTCAATTTTACAATATACAAAACGCTCCAAATTAAATAAAATACAAACACAGTAAATCTGAAGAAATAATTTAGATTTCCAATTAAAATAATTCCGACCGCAAAGGGTTAATATTTTCCTTCACCGATCAACTACGATCCTCGACGCGCATTAATCGCGTATAACGAAGAAACATACCTCCCGGTTATGAATCCGACCGAAATTCGTTCGCTCATGCAGGTTTAATAACGCCATTAACGTTGTCCACTGTCGCAGTCGCCGATCGTTAAAACGATCGTCCGCGTGCCGCGGGCCCATCACGCGGAATCAAATACCACCGCAGAAACGTACCGCGCGCGATGTATCCCCCCCCGAATTATTAGTACAGTCGGTTAAACGAAATCGCATTATACAGTTCGACAATATTTCATTGACTTCGGCGCGCGGTTACTTGGCATTAGCCGCATTATAGAAATTAATTGCGCGCCGCGAGCAAGTCGAAGGTCGACGGATATTAACGCGCGATTGTGCGACGTCGCGTCGCGCGAAATCCGTATCAATTTAACAACAAATTAGACGACGATGACGGCTTTCGCGAAATAGCGTTATGGTTTCTGGAAATCTTGAGAGATGAATAAATGAAGGAAGAAGAGAATGGAGGACAAAATGGCGGACTATTGCGAGATGGTATTTTGGTTTCTGAAAATCTTGTGAAATAAATAAATGAATAAATAAATAAATAAATAAGGTCGCGAAAGGAGGACGAAATGGAGAACGATTCGGTGAAGAAGTTCGATTGCTCGTTGCATGGGGAACACGCCTGTGTTCGATCTTCGAGGTCACGGCTGCTTCCGGCCGGTTTCCCGAATCCCGCATGCACGCTTTGCCCCGCTTCTACGGTTTCTCGCATCGTCGTCCAATCTGCGCTGACACGTGACGTCCGCGTATAAACGTGTCCAGCATTAGCAGGCCCCCGGAATCGTTAGCAACCCGCGTCCGGGCCCTGCATCGATGCTGGAACGTAATTAAGGTTAATGCAACATCGATAGCGTCGATACACCTTCCGACTTGCACGGCTCCGTGAACGACGCAGCCTCCGATCCTGAAAAGAATTGTTATCCTTTCGGACGGTGCGACGTCCGAGTTTTGTTGCACTGTAAAAAGAAAAACGGTTTCTTGCAAGGAAAAGGGTTTCTTGCAAGGAGAACGTGGGTCGAGGAAACTGCGAGGCTGAAGGTGTCTGCGTTTATTTTATGGTAAAGGGGATATGGGAATGTTTATTTAAACTTTTAATAATTTTAACAGGTAGTGGGGAATGTAATAGTAGTTTTAAGTGGTTTTTGTGGGCTACTCTTTTTTTATTGATGCGTAAAATTCGAGGTAATGCTTTGGAGGTTAAGTTGACTAATGCGATATTGATATTTATGTGAAATATTTAAATATTTAAATATTTTTAATTATTTAAGAGTTTGAATAGCTAAATTGAATTTTTAATGTTCCATCGATGTCTTGAGCTTCGTCTCCTATTAAAAAATTAAAAACTAATGTTTTATTAAACAGAAATTAATATTTTATTTAACTTCTCATATAAAACAGTCTCTAATGCAAAAGGTTAAATATCAAAACAGAAGCTACAAGAACGGTCTACCTATGAATTATTCAAGATCGAACAAAGTCGCCGCGTTGGCTTAGAGACACGGACGACGATTTTCCCGTATGAAGGCAGAAAGGCAACGCATCGATCTAATTACAATGCGCCCGGCGTGTGCACCGAAGCGCGCAACTCTTACGGCTTATCCGCGGGTCTCGGACGCAACCGGCGCGTCGGCGGCCGCCTTCCAGTCTCGGCTAATAACGCAACGGCGGTTTACCTGATGCTAATAGGAAATCGATACCGACGGATTTGTAAACCGAGAGAGGCGCGTCGTGTTGCGGCCGCGGAAAATAGGCGCACGTTGATCCAGTACGGACGGCTGTGCGATGCTGTGCAACGCTGTGCTGTGCAACTGAATGCAACGCCGGGCGACCGAACGCAGCTAGACTTAGGGCGGCTACGCGACGGCAATAGAACGCAGCGCGGATGCTACGCGGCGCCCGGTTGTTGCTCGACGCATGCTACACAGCTCCTAGAATCCGGACAACGATCGGAAACGATGAACTGGCCGCGATGTTCCAATAATTTCTGCCATTGTTTGCCCTACGGGATGGGAACGGACGTCCGGGCACAAAGGAACGTATATGAACATCCCTCTTTTTCAGTCGCTCTCTCTCTTTTTATCTATATTTCTTTCACGATCTCTCTCGCTCTCTCTTTCTATCTACAACTCTCTCTCGCTCTCTCTTTCTCTCTCTCTCTCTCGATCTCTATTTTTCATTTCTCTCTCTCTCTCTCTCTCTCGCTCTCTCCCACTCGCTCTCTCTCGATCACTATTTTCCATCTCTCTCTCTCTCTCTCTCTCTCGCTCTCGATTTCTCTTTTTATCACTTTCTCTCGCTCTCTCTCGATCTCGTTTTTTATATCTCTCTCCCTCTCTTTTTATCTCTCTCCCTCTCGTTCTCTCTCTCAATCTCTCTCGCTCTTTCGCTCGCTCTCTCTTTTTATCTCTCTCTCTCTCTCTCTCTCTCGCTCTCTCGCTCTCTCGCTCTCTCACTCTCTCACTCTCTTTTCATCTATACTTCTCTCTCTCTCTCTCTCTCTCTCTGTCTCTCTAGCTATCTATCTCTCTCTCTCTCTCCCGCACTCGAATTTCGTGTCTGCGCCTCCGGTGAAAAAATATGGATCGAACGAACAGAACAAATATACGAGTACCGCGGCCGGCCTTTCGTCTCTCTGTAAAATTGATTCCTCTTTTGTACGGTCGTCGTGCGCTACCCACCATCGAAAGTTCGATTTAATGATTTCCGTTTTATGAATTTCCGACCCGCGTTCTGCGCTCCGAGGAAAAACACGGTTCGGTAGGAGCACCGTTTTAACCCCTTTACTGACGAGAAGCAATGGGAGGGGAAAGAAGTGTTTATGTTAAGATCATTTGTATGAACATTATAAATTGTATATGATTGTATATAAATTGTATATAATTGTACATAAATTTGATCAATTATATTTGTATCATATACAAATTAAGATAATTGTACATCATTGAATAGAATTTTATAGAATTTTATACAGCTGTATATAATTTGTTAGAATTGTATAGAATTATGTACAGTTGTAGAGAATTGTATAGAATTGTGTACAGTTGTATAAAATTGTACAGAATAGTATAAAATTGTACAAAATTGCATAGACCTATACAGAATTCTATAAAATTGTATTAAATTGTGCAGAATTGTATATAATCCTATATAATTATACACAAATTACATAAATAATATTTGCATTACCCACAAATCAAAATAATCTCTACACAAAACACTCGACACACCTACAAAAATCGCCTCGCCCTACCACCTTTCCTAATGGAAAAAAATCCACGTCTTCAAAGGGTTAATTCCCTATTTCTCACTAGACCTATTACCCTAACTATTACTATTACCCTAATCGCAGTTATATCACCGTCGCCGACATCTTCCACATAGATTTCTCCAGCGTTGCTCCACTTCACCATAGTCGCTCCAGAAATGTACGTTTGAAACGCGTCAGAACATCGTTTTCTAGGGCAACGGTAGTTCGCTCGCTCGCTCCTCGAACATCCGTACATGCATATGTGCACGCGTTTCCTTTTCCCGCGATGCATCTTTCCGCGCTTTGTATTCCGCCGCTGCTTATATTATCTGTCGATTGCAAATTTGCTTTTGCGATCAACCGGACGGAACGGTTCGAGAATGCTGCCGCCGGCAGGTTTGAAAACTGAGCCCTTTGTGCGATTTGCGAAAATACTTACGCGGGGAAGGATATTTTCCGCCGGGGCCGATTTACAACGAATTGGCCGGCATGCCGGGAATAGTGAACAATTTTTCGGGACACCCAGGGCGGAGCTTGGTGAACCGGAAGTCGTCGAAGACATTGTTCAATGGCGAAGCTAGTCTTAAATAAAACTCTGTTAAAATTAACATTTAAAGAACTTGTTAATGTTCAATTTTTATTTATTGTTAAATTGTCATTTATAGTAACTCACAGTTTCGATAATTTTATAATGAAACATACGTCACTGTGGTTTTCATATTAAACATTAATTAACTTAGAATACAGTAATAATGATTTATAATAATAATTAACCAATCAATCAGTTCGCCTCACAGTTTTGACAATTTAATAATGAAGCATACATCACGATGGATTTAATGTTTTAAATTAATTACCTTATAATAAGATAATAATGATTTAAAATAAAAATTGATTAGTCGCTAAGTTAACCTCAAAAAATTGAAACTAGGAAAATTAAATAGCTTACAATAAAATAATAATGATTTGAAATAAAAATTAATCAATCAGTCAGTTAACCTCAGAAAATTAAAACTAGATACAGCAATAAAAGATCAATAAATAAAAATAAATAATTTATRTCGACGAGAAGTCGATATAAAATAAATAAATAAATAATTTATATCGGAGYAGTTGAATATTTATAACCTAAAATTGTTAAAAGTGACTATAGCTAAACTATAGCTCCTCGCACGGCATTTCAACATTTATAAAACGCGAGTAGCAGCAAGTAGTGTTAAGAATTCACGATRGTTTAGGGTCGTCGCACCGTTGCGAACCCGGCCATAGTTCCGCTAATGGATTTCTCATTTTCCATTTAACTAATAATGCGTCTACGAGTAAACATCCTTGCGGCCAGAAGATAGTCGAGGCTATCTTTATAACGCCCCCGCCGCATGAACCGATTATAAGGCGACGGTGGTGGATCGCTCCGTCCGCGATCCTGTTAGCGCGCGGTATCGCACGGCATTATGCGAATGACTTTAACCATTCAGAAGACCGAACGTTGTCCTTCCGAAATAGCGGAGACGACGCCGGTATTCTTGGATCGTTCCAATGTACAGGCGAGCATTGCTTTTAATCGAATGAATTGGAATAAGAAAAGTCGACGTCTCGGAAAGTCAGACGCGAATTTTAAGGTTATTTTTTGGACGATGTTCAGTGATAACGATGGAAGAAAGAGAGAGAGAAAGTAAAAATTACTGAATAAAAAGTAGTGAACCTGGAAATTATGAAAATAATAAAAGTAACACTCGTTACGATGTTTAATAATAATTAACAATAATTCGTAACCTTATTGCTAGATTTATGAAACAGAGCTGCCATTTTGGATTTCTTCGTAAAAATTATCAAATTAAAATAGCAAAATTGAAGATTATAGAAATAAAAATCACAGAGAATAATAATAGTAATAACAGTGATAATAATAGTAATAACAGTGAAAATAATAGTAATAACAGTGATAATAATAGTAATAACACTAATAACAGTAATAACAATAATAAAAATGCTAAGGAGACTAAAAAGAATAAAAATAACTATTTTATCGAACAAATTCGTATCCCTATTTTTACAATTACAATAAAATAAAAACTCAAGGCTTAAAATAAAATATCAAGGCTCTGCCTAAAATATCAAAGCTTTCACTTCACTGTAGCAGCAAAAGAAACCTCAATTTTTTAATAATTCACCTCATAAATCATATCTATTCGACGCATAGGCTCGGACATTCAATTCAGGATCCCGAAACCCATCGCCATTGAAACTTCGCAAATCGCAAAGGACCATATATTTGGCAGAGACGTTGATCTCTATTGCCGTGCACGGTGTACGTTCTGCTACTTCAGAAACGCGAAGCGTGTGTCGTGTCATTGGGCGCGCCCGTATCGCTAGTAGTATAGACCATTGAACGGCGCGACGGTACGGACTTCGTGCAGAGAGATAGGAGTCGTGTGCCAGAGGTCCGACCAATGCGTTGCGCTACTACTGACTCCGCCGTGACCGGTGCCAGAAAATGCATGCAGAAACGGCGGATTGCGACGGGCCCGGAGCGATATTAACCCTTTCAGTGGAAAACGGGTGACCATGCGAAGATAACTCGACGAATCTGACGAATTAACTGAGGTTAACAGAAAGACTTACAAAAAGTAGAATAAAGATTGATTGCGTAAAATGAAGCTTCATAGAACGTCGACAAAGCTCACTTTTATTCGATAACATATTTACCACCGTCTATTTTATTTATACTCGACGCTATTTATTTTTATAGTTTCAGTCGACAATTGACTTCTGTTAGAAAGAGAATGATTTAATCAAAACTTATTTCCTCATTACACTTTGACAATTTCGACCTGACGAATTTAAACGTTATTACAAATATTTTTCATAAAATCTCTTAATTTCTATTTTGCATTAAAGAGACGCCTGGTATTAATCGATTGCGTATAAATTCGTGACGTCGAATTTCTTGACAGTGAAAACCGACTTCCGCGGCACCAGGACTCGAAAGCCGGCGTTTCCTCCGATATTATTTGGCCCCGCTTGCCTTAAAACTGGGAATTCAATGTTTTCACAGCTCGGCGAGTGCTTGGTCTGGCAATATTGGCAAACGCCGGTCGAGTTCCTCGTTAATTATTAGGTTTATCGGCGGCCCGTGGCTTTTTAGTCGCGAAATTCGAACGGCGCGTTTTCAAAGCGCGCCGATAACAAACGGCGGATCCGACTGCATTAGCGAGAAACAATATTCACGGGTCAATTGTCTGTGCGGCCCGGGATCGCAAGAAGTAGAATTCATCCGATCTATTACCGAACTCGAACGCGCGCGAGAGTGAGTGAATCTCGTTAAAAAATTTCGAGTTCGCCGATTAATGAAGTTTCTCGCGTGCTCGTAAAATCCTGTATTGCAACTCGCGACCAAAAAACCGACGCCACTCTGTCGCGTCGATGTTGTTCGAATAAATATCGAATCGGCCCGCAACTTTCACCGTGCACGATTCAGAATCAATTTTAATCGACGGCCGGTTCGCCCCCGTCCGTTTTCATTCCGCGTTATATAATTTTTTTGTAAACTATAAGCAGATTTGGTCGAACGGTGCATTGTCCGTTCTGTTCGATCATTCGTCGGAATTTCTATGGAAAATCGCGTAGTGGGTTAGCGTGCAGCGTGCAGGGTAGCGTGCAACAGTTGCTTACAAATCGATGATTGATATTGGTATCTTGATAAAGCATTGTTATGCTGTAAATATTTCAATGGTATAAATGGAAGTTGGTATAAAATAAGCTTGATGTAACTATTGATACTGTGATATATTAGTTAGTGATATTATGTTGTGTTAATGATTGATGATGTGATATATTAATAATTGTTGTTGCGATGTTATCAATCATTAATCTTGTGATGTGACAATCATCGATATTGTGATGCAATAATTATTGATATTGTGATATATCAAACAATAATAATGCGATATATTAATCATAAAAACAGTGCAATTATTGCCATATAACAATTACAAATATTTCGACGAGTCAATCACTGATATTATGATACATCAATCACTGACTAATCATCATCACTCAAAATCACTGACTACATCAATGACTAATATTATAGTCATCCTTAATATTATATAATCACTGATACTGCAATATGTCAATCAATAACATCGTAACAAATTAATAATTGACATAACCTTAACATATCAATTGCGAATATAGTACCCATATCATAATATAACAATTACAAGTATTCTAACAAATTAACCATTGATAATATAATAATATTATAATATATCAGTCAGTGGTGCTGTGACGTATTGTTATCGCGAGATTTACGTCGTGGTATCATAGTACGTCAAGGTCCTCCAAAATAAAGAATACAGCGTCAATCCGCATGATTTGCTTCTGCGACTGTTTTCTGGCCCATGCGAAACTTCTCGGAGAAAACATTCATCTTGAACGACGCGCCGGTGAAACGCGGCCGGATGCCCGCTCATAACTCTATAGCGACGCGGTAATGGCCACGATGAAGTAACACGTCAGCCGAGTAAACCCGCTGCTTCTTTTATCTTTTTCTTCGCTCTTCATACCCTGTTTGCCGCTACGCTCTCCCCCCCCCCCCCTCTCTCTCTCGCCCTCCCTTTCTCTCTTTCTAGCCGACACTTCTATCCATCTTTCTCTCTCTCTAGCCGTCACTTCTAGCACTCTCTCTCTCTCTCTCTCTCTCTCTCTCTCTCTCTCTTTCTCTCTAGCACTCTCTTTCTCTCTTTCTAGCCGTCACTTCTATCCCTCTCTTTCCCTCTCTTTCTCTCTCTAGCCGACACTTCTAGCACTCTCTTTCTCTCCCTCTCTCTTTTTCTATTCCTCTCTTTCTCTCTCTCTCTAACTCGTTTTTTCTGTTTGTTTTCTGCTTTGGCCCGCAGCTCCGCGGAACAAGCAGGAAAAGTTATTTTCCCGCGGTTTGACGCGCTTAAGACCTACATACTCGTGGAGGAGGGGGAGGCCGGCCATTGTTTTCGCATCGCCGAAACTTCTCGGGACTCTGTTTGATTAGAACGTTAGCTCTCGGCCCTTCTTTTGCTCCTTTTCGGAAGCGGCAATTTTTCTGATGGCTTCCGACGCGCGAGCGAAAACCGCTGATTTCGCTATGAATTACAGCCGCCGCGGACAACTTCGCGGTTGCCGTTTGTCGGATCGTGAATTTCACGGGCTATTATTACTATTATTAATATTATTATTATTAATATTATTATTATACTTCCCTGCCCCCCCCCCCAAAAAAAAGATATATAATATTATTATTGCTATTACTATTTCGCTTCCCTGCCCCCTCCCCCAAAAATTATTATTATTACTATTATTATTGTTGTTGTTGATAGTCCCCCTTCGTACTGTGCAATTTTGTTTCAGCAAATATTTCTTTACAACTTACAGTTTCAAAGATATTTGAGGTGGCAATAGTTTCGGCCCCACCCTGTACATAGCGTGGCGTTTAAAGAACTTACGCGACACCCAAACACAAAGCTCCGTCTTGAAAAATCGTCCGACGCGTCGCAATTACATCGCAGGATCTAATTACTCGCGAGAGACACCGTGCATAGACTACGGTCGGCTCGAAATCCGTCGCTGAGCGATCGCCAAACGGCCGTCGGATTTAATAGTCCCGTAAATTTGCCTAACTCGCCTCGAATGCCACCGCGCGCGCGGCACGGATAATATTCATTTATTCAGAGTTTCGTCGTATTTCGCCTCAAATATTGACTGCCGCGTAGTCGCGTAATTAATTCAGCGACAATCACGCGTCGACGTACAGGCCGCCGCGGGGCCCCTTCCCCCCACCCACACACCCTCTCGGCGAGGATCCCCCCAGGGGTGTGATAACGAGTAAATACGCGCGAGCAGAGACGCCGACAGATAAAACGTTCCGGCCGTGTAACTCCGCTCGCTCGCGGTAATCAAACGGCGAGCTACCAAAGGGAAATCTCGTTGTTCGCGACTCTGAAAGCGATTTCCCGAGCTAATTTCCCGTCTGCTGATTCCTTTAAACGGGACCGCCCGCGCACCCTCCCTCTCTTCCCAGCCCTCCGCTGCCGCCACCCGGCCTGAAAAATCCCGATCCATGGCCGTGGGTGGCGAGAGGAGGCGAGAGCCGCCCGCGCGAATTAAGAACGGAAACGAAAGAAGTTCTCCGGATTCCGTCGGGGAACTTCGAATCGGTGGAACTTTGTTAATGAATTAAACAGCGTGGCCGCGGATCGAATGAATTTGTTAATTGCTCTCGGGGCCCACGGTTTCGACAAACGATTCTACGGACATGATTCTTTTAATATTCCCCAGCGTCTTTAGCGAAATTTTGAATCGGTTAGGAATTCTACCGATCCCGATTATTTCGTTTTTAATTAAAGGCGCGTCGGCGCGCCGGAATCCGGAAAACGGCGGCGGAAAAATGCGATTAATGAACCACTCTCGGAGCGATCAAACTATTGCCGACTATTTAACGTTGCACCAGGCATTATTACTCTTGAAACCGGAGTGTTTTAATACAGAATTTTAAAAACCCACGGTTTAATTATCCACGAAGCTATTAACAGTAACGCGTTACAAATGATATATCTTTACTCTGTATAATTAAATTAAATATAGCTTAAGAATGCGTTAATAAAGCTATAAAATTTAGAAAAATTTCGAAAGTGATATTGAAGGGTACTATGGTGAACTATTATTACTATTAATCGACATAATACAATATTAGTTAGAAATAGCTGCAGAACGATTATGCAACTGTTGCGCCAGCAAAGATTTCTGCCGGGGACACGCGTAGGCTTTAATAAGTCTAATTGAAAATTCTCATTAGAAAAGTGACGTTTCTTTCCTCTTTTCTCCGGCCGTCACGGAAGGCGGTCCCGCGGCAAGGCGACACGCCGGGCCACCGGCTACAAAATTGTAATTGAATCCGCGGCGTTCCCCGCATATATTCATGTCCCGGTGCCGTCTCTCCCCCGGACGGCGGCTAAATGTTAATTAACTTTAGCGGTGAAATAAAAGCCTCGCCCGGTAAAGACCGTCCAGGTAAAATGGTCGGGCGAGAGACGGAAAAAAGGCCGCCTGCACGGCGAAATCGTGGAACTTCCGGCTTAAATCGCCGAGAATCTTGAGCGGAATCGTCCCCTTTGTAACAATTCCAACAATTATGACAGCCGCGACAAATGTTGAGCTGTCCCCGAAGGCTTTGGCTCTCTGGAAGACAATCTTTGGGAATTTTTTAGTGGAGAACAATTGCGTCTTGTTACTTGGCATTTGGTACACTTATCAAGTGACGTTTAGAGAATATGTGCAAATATTTTTAGAGAATAATAATAATTTTATGTAGAGTTACAGCGGCGTTAGTATGGGAGTTTGTGAGAATCGTTCGTGGGCGCTGAGACTGTTTTTGTCATTTTTTTTAAGAGGGAAGAATTGGTTATGATGATTTGGAATTTAGTATGCTTTTCAAGTAGCGTTTGGACTATACTTTCAAAATTTTTTAGTGAAGAATAAAAATTGTTTACGAAACTATAGTGATGATAGTATGAGCATTTGCGAGAACCGTTTGGCACTGAGAAAAAGACCATCTTCGTGAATTTTTTAAAGAAAAATAAACCACTTATGGTGATTGAAAATTTTACAGGCTTTTTAAGTATCATTTGGACCAGGTGTCAAAAATTTTTCACTTGCAATAACTTTCTATTTTCGAAAATACAGCAATAATAGTACAAACCCTCATGAAAACTGTTTTTCACCGACAATACTATCTTTGTAATTTTTTTAAACAAAAAAGCACCAACTACGGCGTCTTTAAACATACCATATCTCTTAAATAACATTCAAACAACGTACTCAAAATTTCTCACTCACCAATAAAAACCGTCTTCGAAACTACAGCATTAATAACACAGGCATCCACATGACCTTTTTATCGCCATCAAAGCTGTCTCCATGAATTTATTAACCGCTTCGTTCTCACGGACGTGTATACACGCGCCGCGATATCGTTCACGCAGCCCCACAGACGCGTAAACACGCGCCGCGCTACCGTTCACGGAGTTTCACAGACGCGTAAACACGCGCCGCGATATCGTTCACGCAGCCCCACAGACGCGTAAACACGCGCCCCGCTATCGTTCACGGAGTCTCACAGACGCGTAAACACGCGCCGCGTTATCATTCACGGAGTCTCACGGACGTGTACACACACGCCTACTGATTTGCTCCGTCTGGAGAGACTAAGTTTGTGGTTAGTACTAATTTGTAATTTCATTTAGTGTACGTTTGACTGTTCTGCAAAGATGACCACCATGCGACGATCTAGAAATCGAATTATTAGTGATAGTAGTAGTGAAAGTGAAAGTGCTGTGGAAAGTGATATGACTGACGAGGATGTTCCTTTGTGCGAAAGATGGAAAAATATTTTACGCCAAAGAAAATGGAATATTCCTACTGCCACGCAAAATTTTACGCCACAAGTTTGGAGGTACAGCGATTTACATCACGGTGTGTTACCCCAATCTGGTATATCAGAAGATAGTTCTTTTCTTCAAATCTTCAAATTTTTTTTTTGTGAAGAACTCATAGAGTTAATTGTGAAGGAGACTAATAAATACAGCCGAAAGCAAGGTTTCTCCAGATCTCAGTTTCATGTATCTAGTAATGATTTGCACTGTTTTTTTGCAATTATTATTCATATGAGTATTGTTCGCTTGCCGAAGATGTCCATGTATTGGAATACAAAGGCAATGTATAATTTTGTGTTTATTAGACAAATCATGTCAAAAAAAAAGTTTTTCAATATTTTGCGATTCCTTCATTTCACTAGTGTTGATGCAAATAATAATGAAATTAGAAAGACCGAAAAAATCCAATCCGTCATGGATATTCTTATTTGTCGTTTTCAAATGGCATATCGACCAAGACAGAACATTGTAGTCGACGAAAGTCTGTTATTATGGAAAGGCAGACTTTCTTTCAAGCAATACATTAGCAGCAAACGTGCAAGATTCGGCGTGAAATCATTTATTTTAGCCGAATCAGAGACAGGATATATTTATAATTTGAAATTATATGATGGACGCATATCAAATGAAGGACAGTCCAGATTAGGAAAGTCGGGTTCAATTGTAATGAATTTGTCAAGAAATTTATTAAATGAAGGACGAACCATATACTTAGACAACTGGTATACTTCCCCCGCATTATATGAGGAGTTACATAAATATAAAACACATGCGTGTGGTACCGTTCGAATGAATAGAAGAGGTTTGCCATGCGACGAAAAAATAAAAAAAATAAAAAGTTTGAATAAAGGTGAGCTGACAGTGCGCTATAACAAATTCATGACATTTAGTGCGTGGAAAGATAAAAGAGTGGTAGCGCTTCTCAGCACCGTACATACCCCAGAGTTGGTAGCCACAGATAAAGTTGATAAAAAAACGGGGCAACCCATTAAAAAACCAAACGTAGTGTTAGCTTATAATATGCACATGGGTGCTGTTGATCACACAGATCAAATTTTACATGGCATTGGATCATTTAGGAAAACAATCAAATGGTACAAAAAGTATTTCTTTTATTTATTAGATATTGCTATATGCAATGCACATGCAATTTGGAACTGCCTCCATGTAAACCGAAAAAGTTTGTGCGAAGTGAAAGAAGATTTAATATTGCAGTTACTAAATAACTACAACGATCCAACAGAGAATTTTCATCGGAAAGGAAGGAGGAATCATCTTCATCCATTGCGACTGCAATCTAGATGTTTCTTAAAAAAATTACAGCCAACAAATAAGAAATCTATGCCGATGAGACGGTGTGTATGGTGCAGGCAACAATCGATTCGCAAAGAAACCAGATATCATTGTATCAATTGTGATGTTGCATTATGTGCAGTTCCTTGTTTTGAATTATATCATACAGAGCAATAATAAATTTGAAATATTTTGAAATCAATGTTTATTACTTCTATATACCGTTTCCAAAATTAACACTTTTCCAAATTAAACTCTTTATCTAATACTAGCGTGTTTACGCGTCTGTGGGACTGCGTGAACGCTAGCGCGGCGCGCGTATACGCGTCCGTGAGACTGCGTGAACGCTAGCGCGGCGCGCGTGTACACGTCCGTGAGACTGCGTGAACGATAGCGGGGCGCGTGTTTACGCGTCTGTGGGGCTGCGTGAACGATATCGCGGCGCGTGTTTACGCGTCTGTGAAACTCCGTGAACGGTAGCGCGGCGCGTGTTTACGCGTCTGTGGGGCTGCGTGAACGATATCGCGGCGCGTGTATACACGTCCGTGAGAACGAAGCGGTTAATAAACCTTCGCGCCAAATTCGTTGAATCGATAACAACGATCTCCTAAATACCGAGAACGTTAATCCCAAGTCCGCGTCACAATTCCAGCCGCGAGGACCGCTTAAGAAACACGTAGCCGACTCTCTCAAGATCGAATTCGCCGCGGCAGGTGAGCCGATAGTTTCTTGTACACCGAGTTCAGTCGAAGTTGGCGATAATAGCTCGCCGACCGGAAGCGGAAGATATCGGCCGAAGAAGCCAAGAGTTATTCGATTTGCCAGACGATAATCAACGCGGAGAGAGAGAGAGAGAGAGAGAGAAGAGAGGGTAGGGAGGGAGGACCCCGGCTATAAACGTTTCAAGTTGCGCCCGTATCCGAAAGCCCGCGTAATTACGAATGCGCGGGACGCCCTAAGATCGCTCGACGAGTGCCTCCTCCTCGGACGAAAGCAGCACTCCAAGTTCGGGCTGGCTTTCGAGGCGCGCTCTATTCTAACCGTTCCGGTTACGTGGGCTTAACGAGCTGATCGCCGAGGCGTGTATAATGCGACGCGCGAAACTCGCGGCGGCCCACTTTTGTCGTCGTAATTAACCCTCGACGGTGATAAGCGGACGCCGTTCTTTACATTCGAATCGGTCGGGTATCGAACGAACAAAAATGGCGGAATTCGAGGTTGGCCGGTGGCCAAGATATTTTTACACAAATGCAGCGGCTTTGTAAATTATTTCAAAATTAATTAACTAATAAAAAAAAATTCGTTAATACCTCATACACAGCCTATTTTATTCCATTTCGAAATCGACCGGTCCTTGCTGGAAAATCCTATAGTATAGTAATTTTAATGGCGGAGTTATATACCTATATTATAGTAATTTTAATCGCAGAGTCGCCACTCGAGTGCTAAGAGTTAACAAAAGAACGCTCCGCGATGACTTCGCGTCTGCGAGCGAACCAAAGTCAACTGATACAAATGCCTAAAGCCTGTACCATAAACGTTTGTCCTTGACAGGTGCGCGGGCATCCGCCGTGCGGGCAGACCACGTCGCTCGTTATTGGCTCAATTACACCGCGTTAGCCCGTTGCTCTGTAAACAACCGTGCGCGATAATATAATACCGATGACGTTAGGCGAGTCGCGTAACAAAGCGGTGGGGGGGGGGGGGGGGGAGGGACCAACGGTCTCGTTGCGCAAACACGATCAGACGAGGATTATGATTATGTTGAATCGACGAGCGTTACAGCGGATTAGCGAATCCAGAGTCGGTCTAACCAGCGCGAGCACGCCGCGCGCACGGATAGACAGCCGGTATTCAACGATGAGACCCGTGCCGGCGCGCTCTCTGTTTGCCCATGATTGCTCCAATTTCGGGCCGGGTATACTAAAAGCTTATGGCTTTGACGCGAAACCTTTCATTCAACCTCTACGTTTAGACATCGGAGAATGTATTCCGTTGCGGACTTAATGAGATACCGCGGCGCGCGCGCGGCCCGGCCACGGCATTATTGATAGCTGTTGCCGACGGTGGACGTCCAAGTCCTATGGGGAAAATGGTAATCCTTAACGCTTTATGGCTGTTCCCATGGTAAACATTTCTGTTAGTATAGTTAGGGTGATTCAATGAACTAGCGTTTTTGTATTTTTATAATATTCTAGATTAAACAATATTTATTTTATCTATTTTATTTATTTTATTTTTTTCAGTTTTATCTATTTTATTTGTTTTAATTTTATCTTGTTTATCTCTTTTTATTTTACAATGGTTATTGAATCTCCTTATGTGATATTATTATATTACATTATGTAATACTGTTGTATTACTGTACGTAATATTACTATATTACTCCATATAATATTATTATTATTATTATTATTATTTTTATACCACAATTCATCGAGGCTCACCAAAAACAAATTTCAACTTAGAAACTCCAATTTACTTGCACAGCCAGAGAGAAACAAATATATAGAAAGTCCATTTTCTAACCTCAAACTTGCAAATTAATTTGACTGTTTTCAAACGCGATAATGAATTAATGAAAATTATTTATCTTATCTTTGTCCATATTATATTTCAGAAAGCTCTCTATTATGCATTTCATCCTTAATGTATTTATATATTATAAATTATATATTATGAATTATATATTATAAATTATGTATTATAAATTATATATATTTTGGACAGATTAGAGTACAATTAATAATTGATCGATTGATTGGAGATCGATGATTATTATACACTCACGAAGTTGTCAATATCTCCTTTCGTAAAAGCAAGGAGTCGAGTTTTCCTTTACATAACCTATTCCGACTGAAACCGAGTGATCCCGACTGAAATAACTGCATATTAAATATTTTATTTCCGAGAACTTCTTTGCTATGCGCACTCATTGAAAGTTAAAGGGCAGGAATCTTTTCGAAAGAAAAAAACGTTCCGCAAATACCGGTTGTAAGTAGAACCTGTTAAAAAGTTCCGAAACTTTTCCCATCCAGCCCCGGGAATCTTGTTATTCCGCTCGGAAATTGATTAGACTTCTTCGGGAATTAGTCGACGTCGGATTTAATGACAAAAACTAATTGGCTAGCGTACACAGAAGAGATTGACTGTTGTTATACAGTCTAGAGAGTATTTTATTAGGTTATATTGTATATTAATATTGTATACAATATATGTTTAAATTATATAAATTGGGAGTTATAAATAAATAAATTATATATAAATTATATTATAAGCTGTGATTAAATTACAATTAACCTATAAATATAAATTCTAAATTAAGTAATTTTAATTGAATTAAATTATGAGTAATAATTAAATGACAATTAAACTATATTATAAGTCATAACTGAATTACAAAATATTTGGTCTATTGAAATACATATATTTTATCAAATAAAGAAATCATTACCTTATATTTAATAATTTTTCAAGAAAATAGACAATCACTGTAAATCTACAGGTACCCTAAATAGAATACAAAATTGTAAATTTACTATAGAATATTTAAGAATATTCTCGCAAAATTTCAACTCGTTAAAATTATGTGATTTTGCAACAAAATCATGCAATTTTGCTATAATTTCTTCCCCCAGCATTTCACTTAAAGTATTTTTATTTTACATCAAAGCCCACAATTTAATCATCGAGAATACTGTTATCATTCGGTAGAAATTTCAGTTCCCAAGTCACGAAATAAAATCGCCGAATTACGCGGCATAACACAGTTTTAAAAAATGCATTCCCGTCGCCCAGAATTTCGTACGAATCGCCGTGAAGTTACGGCGGTCCGAAAGAGCCGGGCGAGAGGATGCACAGAAGGTGCACACGGCTCGTGTGCGAGCGACCGTCAAGGTTGCGCAACCGGTGACCAACCGGAATTTCACGAAGGTCCAGAATTTCATTTTCTCCATTTGCCAACCTGATATCCCTCCTCCCTCGGCGCCTGTCTCTCTATACCCTTTTATTTTCGCCGGGGCCCTTCGAAAAGAGAGAGAAAGAGAAAGAGAGAGAGAGAGAGAGAGAGGCAAAAAGCGTCGGGGAAATGCTCTCAGCGCGCGGGGACAGTTACTTCGCTGACACTTTGCTAGCACGATATCGGGAGAACTTTAAAACGCGTTCCTCGTCGGAATCATGTTCTTTTGAACTGGCTTGCCATCATGTCGCACGGCGACTTATTAAATTTTTTCTCCCGCCCGTGGAAATTCGGCGGACGGCCTTTGACGCGCGGTACAACCGCGTGGATGGCGAACGCAAAACCGTGAAGCAGATATTAAAATATATCTCTGTGTTCCGCGTGTAAATTAGGAAACCCGACTTTCCACGATTTATGGTACTATTTTATTTGATTATTATCTGGGTAATGCTTTCTAGAATTACTGTAGCGATTGCTAGATTTTTGAACGCTGGATTTATCAGGGTGGTATTTTATATTTTTCATGTTACAATTGGTAATATTGTGCAGAATTTTTTGACTTTTTTTTCTTGTGGATATTGTAAGGCGAGTGGCACGGATTTTGGTATAAATAAAGGATTTTATATATTTTTTTAAAAATTTTCTGATTGGAAAGAAGACTGTGAACAAGTTGTAATAATTTGAGGTTATTTTTATATATTGTACGCAATGCTATAGCATTTACAATATATAATTGTAATTACTATTATATAATATTACGTATACATAACATTATACATGAAAATTCCCCGAAAATCGACAAATTTTCGGGATTTTGCAAAAATCCCCAAAAAACGCCAAAAATTCGTCAGGACATTCAACACAACATACAAACAACATTTAACTAATAATTTCCAATAAACTCAGACAATTTTTATTGCACAGAAAAATCCGCAGCACCATTTACAAATCGCCTACAGCAATTACGCTCCGCCGCATTGACACCGAGCAATTTTAGCAACAATTCAACAACACCGCTCCAAAAAATAAAAAGCACAGGAATCGATGAAATTAAAATTACACACAGGTGTCCCCTCTATGAACAGTCCCCACCCCCACCCCAGGTAAATGTTTGTCGCTGCGGAAAGGCGAAAGGGTCGCGCGCGCCGCCCCGCTGTTTCGCCGCCGCCGAAACGGCATTAACGTAATCCCGGTCGCGCCATAAATTCTCGCGAAATAACATCATTAATTCCTGGCGTATTGGAAATTGGAAACGGGATTCCATTTATCAAAAATTACGGGGGCCGGCGGCCGAGTAAAAAGCAGACCGGGAGTTATTAGTCCGCCGAACAGAATTTACTTTTCGCGTGACTCCCGTGTCTCTTGCGTCGCTTTTAATCTAATCAAACCTCCTCAAAATCCAATTTCCTCCGCGAAACGCGCTCTCTCTCTACCCCCCCTTTAATGCCTCCCAGGTCGCGAGTCTCCGAAAACGCTGCCGTTCGACCTTGTTAAATTATGAAAAGGGGAGGTGTATAAGAGAGGGAAGATCGCCGAGTTCCTTCGTCCGTGGCATGTACGTGCCACATTTGTGATCTTTTTTGCCCCTTGGTAGCTCCACTCTGTCCGCTGCCGCCCTTCGAATTGCAACCCGTTCGGTCACGGGGTACTCTGATCACGTGTAGACGCAATAAAGCGATCGAGGAGCTATCGTCCGATCACATTCCTTCCTTCTCTCTTTCTCTCTCTTTCTCTTATAGAGATTATATTTATAGTATATATAGTATATACAATTATATATATATATATATTAAAAATTAACTTTTCACGCATTAGAATAACTTTTCACTCTTGGAAGTAATTTTTTATACTTTTACGATACTAGTATACTTAAACAATTACAACGCAATAACAATTACTTTATTACAATCTTAACAAACAAAATAACACTGACCAAACCCCATCGACCTCAAATAACCACGCGAATCACTTTCGCATCTACTAATTCGTGTAATCCGGATCATGTACAATAAATTCGCACAAATAAAACTCGAGTCAAGGTGTAACGCACCTATTCGATTCATTTTCAATTCGAACAGCATATCCGAGAGCTTTCGCGTGAATTTTGGGAACGGTATACGGTGCGCATGGTGTACGGTTAGCCAGGTTAGTGTCTTGTTACTTTGTCCGGGCAATTTTAGAGGCAGCGATAAAGTCGAATCGAAGCTCGGGTCTTGGGACGGTATAAACGGGGTCGGTGCCACGGGGTGACTCTCCGTTCCTCGGTGCCCGCCGCGTTGTTGCCGAACTATTACGTCCCTCCGCGTCGCCGGCCACCGCAGGAAGGGGCGGATGAATGCTTTTAATTAGAATCCTGAATTATCTGCGTGGCTGGTAACGGGACGCTTGGCCGCGGCGGCCATTAATGCGTGCGCCGGAATGAACCAAGGGCCTCCCCCCGATTTTGAGGATTTTGCTTTAGCGCGAGCTGCGCGGCCTTTACTCCGCACACCGTGAAGCATTCGGTATGCTCGCCGGATTCCCGTAATTGCGACTTCCTTCGGCGTAATATTTGTTAAATTGTTGGTTGGCGCGCGACACTGTCGACGCGTGGTTAAACCTTCTCGGTGGGAATTATTTTCGGGGGAGTTTTTGAAGGGGTGGCGTTAAGTATTGTGATTTGGAGTTTTGCGAGGTTGTTGAAGAATGTTTGGAGAATTTTTCTGAATTTTTTGGAGAATGTTAATTATTGCTGTGAATTTATTTGGAATTTACTTGAAATTTATTTGGAATTTATTTGGAATTTATTTGGAATTTATATGGAATTTATTTGGAATTTATTGCGGCGATAGTGGAAACATTTGCGAATGCAGTTTAGCACCGTTTTTGAAAAAGATGTATTAAGTATTGCGAATCTACAGTTTGCAACTTTGTTAAACAATGTTTCAAGAATATTCTAAAATTTTTTCAAAGAATAACAACAATTATCTTCAGAGTTACAGAGCCGTAACCTCAGAGACAAAAAGAAATGGTTTATCACTCTCGAAACAATATTCTCCAATTTTTTAAAAGAAAATTATCAACAATAATTATCCTAAATTTGGCAGTCTTATTAATCAACCCTTCAAGAATATTCCACAATTTTATCAAGAGTCAGCAGAAATTATTTCCAGCGCAATATTAGTAATTATTTCGAAATAAACCTCTTCGGTAAAAATAATTCGCTCGTTTCATATGCAACAACAAATATTATTAACGAATACTTAAGTTTACAGAAATAGATACGGTCCGCTGTCTGTCAATCTAATTAATCCCTTTTGACGTGCTACCACGTACGTGTTTCCTTATTAACAACATTGTTCCGGCGAAATATTCGAGAAGGTATTGCATATTCAAAGAGCCGCGCGCGGGTTTATCATTGTCCACGGTGTTGCTGGACATAATTAGGAGCTGAATTGAAAATTTACATCGAACCATTTTACAGGTTGAATATTGTGTCTTTTCAATATCCCGTGGCGCGAAGACAGCGCGGAACGCGTCCGCTGCCCACGGTTATATTATGATTTTCATTTTACTTATGAATATTCAAAACTTAAGCATAATGCGATGCCGTCTCATTATTGTTGCAAAAACGGCGCTCGCGAATGCGCCGTGCTGTTATCAGCGTACATGACTTTTCGTTACGTTATCACTCTATTCGACGTCGATGCGATCTTTAGTCATACATCTATAGTATATTTTATCTATATTAATCGAAGAATTAAATTTAAATTGAAAATGCCAAAATAAAATAAATTGAGAATTAATTAAATTCAGAGCTGAATTTAAAAGAAAATTAGAAAGACATCATTATTTATAGTATTATTTTATAATTGCTAAACTTCGTTCAGTATTTTAATATTACAACGATAGCATTAAAAACAACTATCAGATAAACATTGCCAGACGATGAACATAACCTTTTACACTCAGATTAATACTACAACCGCGTCCCCATCGTTCCTCGGAAATAAGTAGACACTCGACGCAGAGACTTGCTCTCGTCAATAGGATTACAATAGGATTCATCCGAGCAAGAATATTACCCCACTAAATAACTAACGATTGCCGCGGCGGGGCGAAGATATTAGCCCGAGTTTGCCTGGAAAAACGAGCTCCCGGTTCCCTCGTATCGATCGTCAAAATTTAATTTCGCCCCGCGGCTTCTCTCTCTTTCTCGCTTTCTCGCCGTAAGCCGTCCGGAGAGAGGACAGATCAATTATTAAATCCTCTTACCTAATCGTCCGCGAGAGATTATGCGCGAGAAGGGCGCACCCCGCGTTTTCATCGAAAACTTCACCAATATTTTCAACCCACTACCACCCCCTCTTCTTACCCCACACCACCCACCCCTTCCGGAAACGAACCGCCGAGAAGTCCAGATCGAAAAGTTCCGCGGATCGCCGTGCGATGCGGCAGAGATACGGATCGCCTTTCTCTAGCTCCCGCGAAACCTTCCGTTAACCCAGCGTTTAATTAACGCGCCGCCGATCAAATCTCCGGCGATGTAATAAGGCTCGATGGAATTGTATTATCTTCTCCGCGCGCGATACCCTTTTGTTCGACGATCGATCGGCGATCTTTCTGGGTAATTGGAATTTTCGGGGTTGATTTGACGATTTTTTTTTTTACGTTTTCTTTCAACATCGACGATCTTGATAATGTTGAAGTGTATGTTAAATATTGTGTAGCAAAATGTGTTGTTAAACATTATATAAGAAAATATAGGTCAAACATTATATAAGATAATATAGGTTAAACATTATATGATAAAATATATATTGAATATTACATTTCATATGATATCAAGATAATCTTGGTATCACAGTGACGTAATCTTTGTCATTAATTAATTTATTATTTATAAATAAATTCTTAAATTGTATTAAATTTATTTACAATTTTAAATTAACCAGTTAACACTAAACTCTTGAAGAAACCTGTCAAATTACGGATGACTCCTTCTTTAATTTACAATTATTCAGTTCGAAAGAAACATTTACGAATTATTTATTAAATATACATATATATTTACTTTATATTTACTATACCAAAATCACATCATTACTATTATTATTTCTATTATTATTATTATTATTATTATTGTAATATGTGCTCTCCATTATCATTATTACTATTATTTGTCTCACCATTGCATTTATAAACTAATTATAATACAACTGCTTTGAACATTTCCCTAAATCCGGTATCAAGTGACCGGTTTAGCGCTTCCCAGTGATTTGTTAATAGTCCCGGTTAATTGCTCTGGATTCGAATGTAGCCGCAGGCAATTAAGAGTGAGGATCGATGTCCAGTTACAGATTAAACTATAGATACATACTCGGTTTGACGGTCGTAATGAGGGAACACTGGATATGATGTCCGTGTAATCCAATTCCGATTAGACAACCATCATCTGCCGAATTTCGCTGCGTCGATTCACTCCCACGGATACGCGGAACAAGCCCGCCGCACGCGGATCATCGTAGAAATTGACACGGATCACTGTCAACACGTCATCCTACACAGCCGATGGCAATTTTTATCGAACATAGTCGACTAAACTTGCAAACATAAATTTCCAATCTTCTACAATCGTTCCGTAATTATGCATAGTTTAAAATTATGCATAATTATGCGTAAAGTAGACTGCGAATTCTATTTATAATTATTTAGATATTCGTACAGAATAATGATTTAAATATTTATACAGAATAGTAATTTATATATTCATAGAGAATAATTATTTAGATATTCGCAGAGAATAGTTATTTAAATATTCGTACAGAATAATTATTTGAAATATTTTCTCGATTGATATTTGTTTTAAATATTAGTTTTAAATATGCTGTCAAATAATATTAGTTTTAAATATTCTGACAATTAATATTTCTTTTAGATTTTCTGTCAAATTAATATTTGCCTCGATCGTTACGTGTCACCGGGCGTCGACGTTCGGCCGGGGCGTTGTTTAACAGAAAAGTCAAGTTATCAACTAACCGGGGCTAACTTGGTTCCCGAAGCGGAAGTTCGCAAGCCGCTCTTCTCCCGACCCTGCGACAAACCGTCACCCCCGCCTCCCATCGGGGCCGGGAAGTTGCATATTGTTGCAGCGCGGGTCAAGCCTGCCGATAAACTTCGCCGGGGCAACGGGGAACGCGGCTGCGCCGGATTCTTTCGGCGAATTGAGAAACGCCCGCGCCGGAATTGTCCATTCAACTTGTAACTCTTAATTTCGTAGCGGGGAAACAAGAAATTCCCGTCCGTCGTTCGCTGCGAGCGAGTTCCCCACCGCCGGAAAATATGCTTTCGCGCACGGTAACGCTGAAGTTACTCGTTAGTTCGAAATACATTTCTTCTTTCGAACTCAATTAGTTCCCCATCTCGCCCGGAGGAACGAGCTCTCTCTCTTGGTTTACGGCGTCCCCGGTACAGTGGAGGCTGTCTGCCGAATTACGGCGATCGAGGATGATTTTAGAACGATGCAGTGTTTTACGGGAAGATTGTCTCGCATCTGTGATGTCATTTATACCTTTAAAACAGTCGACAAGTGATTGATATAATATTTGATATTTTTATATAGGTTAATTTCTTGTAAGCAGATTTTAAAAATTTAGAAAGAAAATTTTAGAATTTTAGAGTTACGGCGAAGGGGTTTTTAGAATTCATACAGGGTGTTCCAATAGTTACTAACAATAGAGAAAAGAGGTCATTTGGAATAACTTTTCCCTTTGCGACAATGCAATCCGTCGCTTCGTTCGCGAGTTATTAACGAAAAACGGTGACCAATGGGAGGAAAGCACGAGCCCTGCGCCAGCTGATCCCGCAGCTTATTGGTCACTGTTTTTCGCTTATATCTTGTGAACGAAGCGGTGGATTGCATTTTTGTAAAGGAAAAAGTTATCCTAAATCGCCTGAGGAACCTAGTTTCTTGATTGAAAGTGACTTTTGGATAAATTGTTTAATTATAACAAAGTATTACAGCTTATAAATAGACTGAAGATTGTCCAAGTTGATTATAAGAAACCTGTGACAGATGGTAATGCCTTTCTCTTTTAACAATTTAAAATAATTTAATGGCGCCGCTACAATTGTTCTGTAAAATAATTATATTACTCTGTAAAATTGTTAAATAATAAAACTGTTGTCACGAGTCGCAAGGATCAATTTCCATTCGCATAAAAATGCACTTTGTTGCATAAAATAAAAATACTACCTAGCCAAGAAAATTATCTCAGATCTACAGTTTAAATTAACTTCTACTATAAAGTCTTGATAAAAAGACATCCCCTAATTTACAATTTTGTTTGCGATCCAGCCGCCACCCTCGAAACCCCGTAAAATCCACAACCTACCCGCGAATACAAAGATTACCCGCTGCCCACGAAATGGAACTATCAATCAGTTGATAAAACACAAACAAAAGCGTGGCGTGACGGCTCGTAAAAGAGAAATTATCGCGAAGATTAATATGCCAGTGGCCGCAAATTTTTTTTCATTTACCGTCGCGTTTCCCTTTCGAAATTCTATATCGGATATGCCATTAACCGGTGGGGGGGATAAGCTTCCAATTAATTTTCGACTAGAAGACAGGGCGCAACGGTCGTATAATCAAACGGACTCTATAAACTTCATAGTGAATTTGCTAATAAAATCAGTTCACGGACGAGCGATTAATACAATTATTCACAGTTAAAATCGTGCTGTCTATGGTCGTAGATCAACGCGGCTATCCGCGCTATTGCAATTTAATAACCAATTTGCTGTTATCGAGTCCGCGCGAACACGTTTGTTGCACAATATAATATGGAAATGACATAATGCGCCCACTGGGGCGATGTATTATTTGTTAAATAACTTTTGAAGCTTGTATATGATATTTATATTTTATTTATATTATATGACATTCATGGTATATTATTTTTGTATTGTGTTAGGTTTGTATTATATTATATTTGTATAATATTATGTTATAATTATTACATATATATTATATTACATTCATGTTAGGCATATCATATAAATATAATACATTTATATTAAATTATATTTACGTCACATAACATTTATATTAAATTACATTTACATCACGTTACATTTATATGTATATAAATATCTATTAATTTTTATATTATAAGTATAGTATATTATATAGTATAGTACAGTATAGTGTAGTATAGCAATTGTACAGTATAGTAATGGTATATAAAATTTACATTTATATACATTCATACTGTGCCATACTTACACTTAAAATTTACATTGAAAATTCTGTCAATTGTGAACATTCAACAAACAGTTCCTATAGCGAACCAAGGTGGATAGGAAATAGGCAGGTGTTTAATTCAGGATTAGTTTCGTCGCTCGCGACGCGATCGGGTTTGGAAGAGCGAGATTTTTGAGGGGGATGGACTTAATTCGGCGGTGAAGTACATCGATCGTCGCCGGGGAATTCGTGCGCCTAGGCAGCGAGATTTCCGAAGCTATTCGTATGGATCTAATCAGGATTAGATTGGGTCCGTAGTGTTCCGCCCTGTATTGATAGTGGATCGGTCGCCGATAGACCAATCTGTGACGGAACAATCGTCAATGCTACAGCATACCTAATACGGATGGTTCCGTTGTCGATATCCCGTACACGCCGGGCGCTATTAAACTGAACCAATTGGACTGCGATCTATTCTACAGGCCGCCATTTTTTTTCTCTCGCGCGCTCGTGTCCGACACCACTGTACTCGAGGCGGTTCGGTTAATTAATTATTAATCGACGCGATCGGAACGGTATGGTGTCCCGATGGTAATTATGAAAATTATGTACCTTGCGTATCAGCATAGTGCGTTAACCCTTTGAGGTAATATTAACTTTGTAATTGGGATGGTTAAATGGTTTTTGGATGTATAATTTAATGGTTTTTGATTGTATGATTTAAATAGTTTTTGATCTGATAGTTTAAATGGGTTTTGATCTGATAATTTAAATGACTTTCGATCTAATAAGTTATATGTTTTTCGATCTAATAATTTAAATATTTCTCGATCTAATAATTTTATTAAAAAAATATTTATATTAGGGCGCTTTTAACATTAAATTTGAGCAGATAAATTTTGAACAATATATTATTTTTAATCAATGATGTCAACACCCCATTATCTACTCAATCAATATTCATAGATAATTCATTTAAAGAAGTTATTATTAGAAATTAGAATCGTACGTGAAAGGGTTAAATTCAGTGTTACAATTGAATTTCGTCTTTCGCGAACGGTGAAAGTGAAATGAAAAAATGAGATCTTAAACGTACAAAGGTGAAACGGGAAATGAAATCTCCTCTCCGTTCGAGAAGAATCACGTGGCCCAACAAGTTATGAAATATCCTCCCCCCCCCTCCCTGTATAAAACGTTGAATCAACACATTATTCCCGCGGCCTTCCACAGCGAAAATTTACGTCCCCCCCACTCCCCTGTTTAACCTGTTTCACTTCCTTTCGTTAACCCGAAGTGACACTTCAGCGTTTCATGTCCTCCGCCGGGGTGGTGGGGGGACAAGGGAGGGGGGATAGGGGGTCGAGGCACTTTAATGGTTCATTCTCATTAAAATGCCGCTCCGTGAAACGCGAACGAAATTTTCTTTTTAAATTTCGCTCAAAGAGCTTCTCCGGTGAATTTTTGTTTAAAATTATTATTAAACAATGACCGACCGGGCCAACAATTTCCTGAATATTATACGAGATATTTTCGCGTTCTTCGAGTACCTTCGAAGTGTATGCAAAAAAGGGTAACGAGGTTTGGTGGGACAAAAGGGTCGAGACTGTATAGTGAAACATTATATAGCTTTTTATATTCAGTAATACGAGTATAGTCTCGTTAATAACCTCCTTGCACTATGGCTTCTTTCGCGCTGCGTCGATTACCATTTATTTATCGTTAATATTTTCCTTGATAGGGATAAACAATTTCTGTTTCTTTTATTGTTTTTATGTATCTTGGTTCGTAGACTTTGATAACTGAATTTATTTTTATTTCGATATAGAAGGAATTAATAATTATTTATTAAATAATTAAATAATTATTTAATTCGACTCGTTATTATAGTACAAGGGGTTGAAAAAGTTGTTCTAAAATTATCGAGCCGTGTTCGAGGAACTTCTTGAATATTTATAATCGACTAACAAATTGACGTTATATAAAAATATGTATAAGCAATCATGTGTCAGTGCAGATTTATACTCTAGTACCCGTTCCTTTGTTTCTCCGATTCCTTCGAGAACGCGACGCGCGAATGGAAATCGTCGAAACAACGTTCGCGCAGTCGCGTCTCGAAGTGTTCGCGACAACGTCATTGTTCGCGGCTTTCCATTAAAATATTGCACCGTATCGGGATCGATCAACGGGAGCCCAGCCGTTCGCTGCGCTAATTGATTAACTCCGTTAAACACCGTGAGCGACGCGATACGAATAAACGAAGCGAAAAGTCAGCGCGATCCGGTGCGATATTCTCACGGATTTTTCTAAATGTGAATAATAAGTGTGTCACGTTTTTTGCACGTTGCCCTAACAGTATGCTTAATTATTTAACTGTGCACGTTCGTTGTTGCTCGCTGCATGAGAATAGTTATGCGAGTGTGTTCGCCTTGCGTCTTTTAGATAAGCTTTCAATTGTCCTCGTTGATTCGACCAATGAGAACGCTTCACAGACGTGTTCGTTTTATTGTTGTCTAGTACGCAGTGTATTATAACAAATGTAAGTCGATCTTTCACCATTCAATGCTATTTAATATTTATAATAAATAATATTTATATTAAATAACATTTACAGTAAATAATATTTCTAATAAATAATATTTGCAGTAAATAATATTCATAATAAATAGTATTTATAGTAAATAATATTTATAATATTTATTATAATATTTTCTTGAATTTATCAAGACATAATAATTAATCGAACTCATAGAAATATATAAAATTGTTCAGAATTGAATTTTCGACGTTATTTCGAAATTATTTATTGTAGGATTGTTGAAAACGTGCTAAATATGCACAGACTACCGAAAACAGAATATAAAATATATACAGAATATAGAATATATATAAAATACAGAATATACATAAAACACAGAATATACGTGTAAAACCGCATTAAATCAATGTGGAGCCATTTCGCGTTCGGAAATAAAATTTCATTTTCGATTCGTAGAACACCCGTGCGAGATAATTGAATTTTTGACATGCATAAGTGAAACTCCCGTTCGATGACAACGCGCGATGTTGGCTTTCTCCCCTCCCATTTCCATGCGATGAAATTTTGAGCGTACTTTTTCGCGTTTGTTTCCGCGCGCGCGTCCGAAACGCCGGCGAAAACTTTCCGCAAAAATGGGACGACGTTGCGTCAGCTTCGAGAGCGTATCACTGGATAATTAGTATAATTGTTTTTAGTAGCTAAGTCCGATACGTTGGTTTAATTGGATAAATTAGGTTGATAAGGTCGGCCAATTTAATTAGATAAAATAGTTGAATTAGAAGAAACAGTGTATTTAGATAAACTAGGATTGTTATTAGAGCTGTTAATTTAATTTGGTAAATCTGTTTAATTAGACAAATCAGTCGAGTCAAATAAATTAGTGGAATTAGAAAAAGCCGATAAATTAGATAGATTAGTGAAATCATATAAATCAGTTTAGTTAGATAAATCAGTTTAATTATATAAATTAGTTAAGTTAGAAAAAATAATGTAACTAGACAAATCAGTTTAATTATATTACCAACTATAATTAGATAAATCAGTGCAATTGTATGATTCAGAATAATTACAAAAATCAGAGCAACTATATAAATCAGCAGAATAATCTAAATATAAATCAAATCAGATGAATCAGTTGAACCTGACAAATCAGTTCAATTAATACATTATTAATTAGACGGTGTAGACTCAAGACCATGCAATAGTTCGAAATTAGAAGAGACAAGGAACGATCCGTATTGAAAGTTATACCGGCGCCAGTCGCCGCTCACCGCTTCGCTTTCGGTGATGTTGATTCGAAATTTCGAGACGGCTGATTTGCTGATTCACGCGGAAATTCCATCGCCGCGTCGACAGAATTGGCTCGCTCGGCGGTTCTCCGCGTATGGAAATCCCGCAGTGTCTCGATGGCCTCGTCTCCGCTACCACGTCAAGGCGCCGCCTCGATTTTCCCGGCGAAATAATCACGGGCAACGATACCGCGCCCGGGGGCGATCGGTATTGCCGTCGGGGGAAAAATCGTAAGTCGTCAGCCCGTCGTTTTCAAGCCGCGGATTTTCTGCTTTAATCACGAATCTTTCACGAGCAAAACTCGGCGAAAAATTGTAAAGAATTTTTGGATTGCAATTTCTGCAATTTTTGAATTTATGGAAATTGTTAAATAATAATAATTGTTATATAATAAGGAAGAGAGCGGTGTGGAAAATTTGTTATTTTGTGCCGAGATTTGTGGTCTAGGAAATTATGTTAGTTTTCGGGGAACGTTTCAATGTTTAAGTGAACATTTATTTTTGTTGCAATTCAAAAGAAAATTTACAAAAATTACAATTTTAAAGAAAATTTACAAAAATTACATTCCTTTTTAATATTACTAATTTTCTGATCGTTCATTGCAACTACAGTGCACCGTAAAACAGCTACAAGAAAACAGTGTTAAAATTAATAATTTGTTTAAAACCTTAAATCACTATAATTTTAAAACGTGAAGGAAACTACCGTGTTTTCCGCAATAAAGTTCGCAACACCGCGCCGTCGAGCATCCGATTTTCCGCGGCGAAGCTTCGAAGTCAGGCCTCTTCCTCCCTCGCCGCCTCGTCGCCGAATTACGGAAAGCATTCGTCGCGGAAAAATTCCGCGTCGCGGACGTCTTCGCGTCCGCAGACATCTCGGTCCGAAGTTCGACGGGAACAACGACACAATGCATACCGATTACGACACGTAGCCGCGCGCGCGCGCACACCGCCGATCTATAATACACGAACTTCGAAATTTCCATCCGCATTGGCATTCAGCTAAGACGTCGCTTCTCTTCCTCCAACGCGTTGAAAAATATCAAGTCCGCGCCGGTTGTCTGAGCTCGGCGAAAAGAGCCGCGCTGTCGACAGCGCGAAGTATCAGTATCTCCTTTGCCGATCCACTGACCCGTAAAAACGCCGGATGAATGACAGATCGGCGCGGTGTTATCGGCGGACCGCGCGTCACGCCTCGTCTCCTCGCTCTCTCCCTTTTTTCAACGGGAATCCTTGCTTCGCGTCTCTTGTCATGGATTAGAACGCCGATGCGTCGCGATGCCGGCGCGTTGTTGAGACTTTGGGCGACGATGTTAACCCTTTGCACTATTGTTCAAGGGTCGTGCGGAATAAAACATTCGTGTAACACTTGTGTAAATAATTATATTTCGAGGAAGATAGAAAGGGGCGGTGGAAGAAATTTTAAATTGAAATCAGATTGAATGTTGAAATTTGTTGTCGAATTGAAATTTGTTATCAAAGTCTAGAAACAGAAATAAAAAAAGACAATAGAAGGAAAAAAATTATCTGGTCCCATAAAGGACAATATTAAGGGCAAATAAGTGCTAACAAAAATTTCCTTAATAAAAAATATCATAAATTCGATAGTCTTAATCTCCAATTTTCAAAAAATAATAATAATAACAACAACAAGAACAATATATAGAAAAATTCTATTCATCGAACAACTCCATGTCCGCGAAATAATTCTCGCCATTAATTTCAAAGCCGCAAAAATATATTAAATTCTGCCATAATATACCACGTGTACACTATGTAATATAAATTCCCACACACAAAACCACCATCGCCAGGCCCCCGTGGCATCGCTCACCCCGGCACCACAGTTTCATCATAGCCCGTTCCACGACGATAATTAATCGTCATGAATTTCGATTTTAATTTCGGCCCCGGACAAGTTGTACCGAGCAACGAAAACCCGCCCGTAATTTCCCATATATTTCGTTTGCAAATGGGATCAGAGTATCGGGATAATGTCCTTCAATTAAACTTTAATGGAGTGCTTCAATTACGCGGGGCGCGCATTACCATTTTCGTTTTCAAGTAGCCCCGTAGACCCGGGCGGACAACACACTCCAATTTGTAATCGAAATCCGTCGCGCGTCCGCTGTCTCACTAAATTCCTGCGCTATCGGATCTCCGCGATTCTTTATCACCAACGCGTCCCCCACCCTCTAACCCTTCTACCATTATGTTGTAGTTCACTCGGCAATCGTAACCCTTTTTTTGTAGACACGATCGCAATTTTGGTGGTGGATTTACGTATTATTTTGTTCACGATACTTTTTCTGTAAATAACTCGGCTGCGATTCACTGACACCCGCCTACGCAACTTTTAACTGTTTATAAACAAATTGAGAAATTTTTGCGTAATTCGTGTATTTTTCGTAATTCGTGTATTTTGCGTAACCCATTTTATTCCGCGTATTTAATTTTAGAGGTTTTTCAGACGCGGTTTTTCTCCTAAAAATAGCGTTTTTCGTAATTTTTTATGTAAATAGTAGGTACCATACTCATGTGTGTTCATTGTCGTACCACTAACGCGACAATCGGCGATTAATTTCCGCGTCGATCGATTAAATCGCCGAGAATCGTCTCTTTTTCTGTCACCCTTTCTCTTTTTCTTTCTCTTTCTTTCTCTTTTTATTTATTTATTTGTCGTATTTCCGAAAGTAATCAGCTGGATCCTCGCTTCATTGTAAATAACAGGACAGATGACGGAGCGTGGATCATTCACTTTCTTTATGGACGTTTGTTCTAGTAGCGATGGGATTTATAGGAAATTGGAGTCATTTTTTTAATTGCACGTTTTCTAAATTATTTTTTGATAAAATAAACCTTGACGAAATTATAATTAAATACCATTTTTAAGTGATATTATAGTTAAATGACATAATTTTCAAATAATACAATAAATAATATATAATCTTAAATATTGTCATACTTCTCTTAAATGAAATACCAAGTATACAACACATCTGCTAAAAATTGTTAATATCATATCATCTGACAATCTTCTATCAAGCCTACAAAATTAAACAAAAATTAACTACCGTACACCCTATTGTAAATACCATAATTTCTCCCATCGCTATACAGACAAGTACGACTTTGACCCTCTCTCACCGAACGATCACACAGTTTGGCCTCAATTCTGACTTGTTTCTCGCGTCTAAACAGTGGACACGCAATCAGGCAACTATAAGTCGGTCGGCGTGCGAGCGAAAGACTCGCCCCTGACGCCGACGGTAGTGCAGGGGATGGTAATGTTCGGGAACAACGTGGATGATAAGAATGCTAGGGAGCTTACCAGCAGTACGATGTCGCCGATTAATTGTACGACTGTAGTCTACGCCGTTCCCGAAGAGGATCGCGTCGTTGTTGGATATATCAATGAATGGATCAATGCATACTCATTCATATCGAGTAAGTACGAATCGTCCGTTAACCACTGCCGATAACTCGCGGTGAAACCACGGTAAACTTCTTTATCGATGTCAAGTCTTCCACCTTTACCGGCGAGCATCGACGTCGGTAATCACAGGTCTCGCTTTGATCAACTGTTGAACAGTTAGGTGCAATCGGGAATGTATCTGTTGGCGATGAGTTGTAGACGGTCGGTAATTTTTGTGTAGTTGGTAATTGATGTAATGGTCAGTAATTGATTTATTAATCGGTAATTTATGTAATAGTCGGTGATTGATCGTACAGTAAGTAATTGAAGTACTAGTCGGTAATTTTTCTACAAGTCGGCAATTGACCTACTAGTCGGTAATTTTTCTACAAGTCGGTAATTGATCTACTAGCCGGTAATTTTTCTTCTAGTCGGTAATTTTACTACAAGTCGGTCATTGATCTACTAGTCGGTATTTTATCTACCAGTCGGTACTTCATCCACCAGTCGACAATTGATCTACTACTCGGTAATTAATCTGTAACCAAAAACGGCTTCGTAGTCGGTAAAATAAACCTGCAAAGGATAGCACAGCTGTCTCCTTTATCCACCGTCGAGAGAAACACGGTCGGTAGACGTTTAACACCGAAGCCTAAAACGTTAGTAAGTAAATTTGTCTAACATTGAACAATTGGGTCGCAGCATACATCGTCGTGCCAGCTTGAGATCATTGTCCCGTAGACGAACAGTTGTATGCGTGAGTAGGGTATGCATCCGATTTGCTAGAAGCGTGATGCTCGATCCTCCAATGGTTTGCAGTCGATAGATTTTGGGCACCTGTGTTTGGCATTTTGCATTTTCTCCAGCGGCAGAAACTGTTTCTCGTAGTTACTGCATGCGACTTGTTTTTTTTTTTAACGACGACCGCGTGTGCGCTCGCAACCCGTTCCGAGAAAACTCGGTCGCGGGCACGTTTTTACGTCACCGCTGATCGATCCCGTCGTTTTCGTTCCCCGACAGAGAACCAGGAGAAGTTCTACCTCTACATCATCGTCTCGGTCACCGCCGGCATACTGATCTTTCTCGGTCTGGTGATCGGCCGGCTACTGGTCAGCCGTCATCGCGCCAAGAGGGACGCGAAGTTCCACGCGAACAACGAGGCGCTACCGAATGGATTCACCGATGACATTTCCGAGATCGACGCTGATATCGATCTCACGACGCCGGTGCCAGTCCCGATGCAAGACACAAGGTACGTGCTTACTTATGCACCCGCATTTAATGACCTCCACGAACATTATGCACGATCGGCCGTGCTATACACCGCCGCGCTGTCGCTATGCGAGAATAGCTTGCTGCGCGACTCGAGACCGAATGATATTTATAGATTTATAAAATTGACTTTTTCAAAGCGTATTATTGTTGGTAGAAAGAGAATTAAATTGACGGTGAATGATGTTTCGAATTTTTTAAATAAAACGATCTTTCGTTTGAGATTGCACGTTATCGATTACTGATTATAATAGAGTTATAAACGATATGGTGATTAATAATTGATTTCGGTTAACTATTCATTAATTAACGATTATGATTGTCAAGATTTTACTTTGCCATGACTGCACCGCTTAATTCTGTTTCAAGTTACAACTAGATTCTAGATTTTTATGCAAGATCGCAGTTTTATTTATTTTTTAATGACAGTCAGAATTAATATAAAAATGACATTTGTGCGCCACAGTTAACTGGTTAAGAGGTTTAACCACCGAGCGAAGATTCCATGAACAGGCAACTGATTCTCACTCGTTTTTCCCAGGCTGCCGGAGACCCAGCTGGCCGAGCGACTCCACGGCGAGCGTTACTACGCGGACACGAGGATACCGTTGTCGCCGACCTCGATCCATCCGCCGCCGGGCCACCACGGCGGGAACGCGGGCGTCCGCGTGGACCTCGGCAACCACATGATCGGCACCGACAGCCTGCACACGATCCTCCGTCCGGAGAACCCGCGCAGCCTGAGCACGAAGAGCTACTACTACGGCTGACAGGAGGAAGGGGTTGTCCTGCGCGAGGGACGACCCTCGTCGTTGAGCCCGGTACCGGAAGTGAGCACGCGGAAGTACTGCTTCTAAGTAATCGGGCACGCGCCGACGATTGCTTCCCTCCCGAAGGACGCGAAACCACGGCCGGCGACGGACACCGCCGAGCCGCTTCGTCGGCCACGGGAACCAAGAGGAGGTCCGTCGATTCAACGTTCATTGCCATCGTCGTCATCATCGCGCGGATCGAGATATCGCGTCGTTCCGTCGCGTGGATCCTCGGCGGCGCGAAGCGAGACGGTCGTGGCGCCAAGCGCGACGGTTTTTTCTACTTGGCCCACGCGGGATGACTTTAATTTCCAATCTCGCGGATTAAATGCTTCGGAAGCGACGACGCGAGCCGACCTCGGGATCGGAATTACGCTCGGCGATGGGGGCCGAGACTCGTTCGAGGACGTCGAGAGACACACCGTGGGACACTGTAGGACGTTGGACGAAGCTGAACAACGTTGCAGATGGCTGCACGAGGTTAAGTAACGCTGGACGACGCCGGAGGAAGCGGAACCGTGGGACTCGCGGTCCCGTAACTCGGACTGCGAAGAATTAGGACGGCGACACGGGGTTCTTCCGATGTCGCGTGTCCGTTTCGATCGGCGCGAGAGATCGCGCGGGAAAACAGGGTCGGTTGGACGAACGAGTCGGCGGACTTCTCCGGCGACGGGCGAGGACGCCGCTATGACGAGGACGCTGCGAATTCTTATTGTTGTTGAGGATGCTGTTGTTATTCAGAGATACTGTTTTTAATCGAGAGACGTAGTTGTATAGCGCTGGATTATGGGTCAGAGGATATAAGCATATGTTGATCGTCGCCGAACGGATTGAGATTTTATGCGGAGAGAGAGAAGAGAGAGAGAGAGAGAGAGAGAGAGAGAGAGAGAGAGAGAGAGGCCGATCGTCCCGCGTCCGGTACCGGAAGCGAGCAGCCGAGGAACTCGATTCTGGCACCGTCAGAGCCGTCGGACTCGACGGAACTCGATCATGGCACCCCCCCAAAAGAGCCGTCGAAAAATGGCGGACAGTTTAGCGAGAATATTTTTACTTTCGCGTCGGCGTCGCTCGACGAGCTTCGACTTCCGAGAGCAAGTCCTTTTCTATGTTTCAAGATGGCGGCGACGCTGTCGCGTTAAATGTTACCGAATTTTTGTAAAACGTAGCTTCGTCGAGGTTATGTCAAGGCATTCGTCGGGACAACTCGGTATCGCACGGTTTCGCGAGAGGTAATGCGTGCGGCACGTGTTCGCCCAGGCAACCCTTTCGCTTCGCGCGTATGCCACCGTTCTTCGTCTGTTTTCTCCAGCGGTGGATCTGCGATCGCCGGGCGAAGAGATTATTAACACTGCCTGTCGTTCAACGGTGAGAACAATAAAACAATTAGACGATACCCGTCGATACGAACGCGTGTATCGATCGACCCCCGTGTAACAATAATTTATCCTGCGTGCACAATTTTTTAGAAAATCGAACCGACGCGTGTTCCTTTCGTTCTGTCAAGGTTCTGTCAAGGTTCTTTGTCTTCTCGGGGTGATACATATCCGCACAAACTGTACACTGGAACTGCGAACGATACACCGCGTCGTCTATTCCTGTTCGATCGCGAGCTATATATCGTCGAGGAACATCGCTGCCTAAACCGCGAGCAACAATGACAAAGGTCGAGAACTGGATTTTCATTTTCGGTATTTCAGAGAATAGTTTTGTGCTGTCTGTTGCTGAAAAGATGACGGAAGAGGCTGAAGAGGCTGGAAAGGGGTGATAGGAAGAGGGAGGCGCGGTTTGGCTAGAATCGGCCAGCCTCGAGTCCCGCGTTTCGTGGAAACTGGGTATTGCGAGGGGGCCGTTTCTGCTAATAAGAGAAAAAGCGGTTACTTTACTTTTAGCAAGGCTCTGAGACTTCTACGAAGACTATTAGACTTCTATCGAGGCTATTAGACTTCTTTCAGGTCTCTCAGACTTTTACCAAGGTTCTTAGACTCCTTTCAAGTCTTTCAGACTTTTACCAAGGCTCTGAGACTTCTACCAAGAGACTCTGAGGCTTCTATCAAGGCTATGAGACTTCTACCAAGGCTCTTAGACTCCTTTCAAGTCTCTGAGACTTTTACCAAGACTCTGAGACTTCTACCAAGATACTTTGAGACTTGTACCAAGACTCTGAGACTTCCACGAAGGCTCTCAGACTTTTACGAAGGCTCTTAGACTTCATTGAAGGATCTTAGAGTTCATTGAAGGCTCTTAGATTTCTACAAAGGCTCTGAGACTTCTACCAAGGCTCTGAGATTTCTACCAAGTCTCTCAGACTTCTACCAAGACCTTAACACTCCTCTCTATGCCATCTTCTCAGCAAAGGACAGTAAACCACCCTTACGGATCTTCATACCGAATAAAATGTTCTTATCAACCGCATCGAGACGAACATTAATTTCCTTTTCCAATAAATCCGATAAGTCATACAAGTAAGAATATTATTTAGAAATGTTCTTCTTCTACCGCATCTCAATCGCGAATCCACCAGTCGACCGGCAGCAGCTTGCGATTCGATTTCGAGGAGAACTTCTTCGACCAACAAATTGATGGCGGAAGATTTCACAGTAGGCACGACGTTTTATATATCTGGATCCGTTATTTACCGAGGTTATAATTTTATACGAGGACGTTGTGATCGAGCGTGAACAGAAATGTGTAATGAAACGAGCTCACTATAATATTATACAGAATTGTACTCGATAAAAGTTTACGCGACGACGACGTATTTGTTTATATATAAACAGACGGCGTGCAATGTTTTCATAAAATCTCGCGGCACATCGCGGGCGCTTGTTTCGACAGCTTTCGAATCCTTTACCTCCAGAAACATTGTCCCCACTCGTCGGCGATCCACGAGTGATCCACGAGTGATCCACGAAGTGATCCACGAAGTGATCTACGCGAGCGGTTATCGACCGACACTACTTTTACGCTTTGCTCATGCTCTCATCGGCGCTGCTCGATCAGCTCGATGAACATCAACTGTTCGATCAACTTGAACGTCAGCTGTTCGATCAGCTCGAACGTTAGCTCTTCGATAAGCTTGATAAGCTCGAACGATAGCTCTTCGACCAACTCGATGATCATCGGCTGATCGATCAGCTCGGTGAACGATTATCGCGAACGGTATCGCGCGGCCGTCTTTTTCGATCGAGGAACGCGAGAGCGATGGGGACGGCGTTGATCCACGGATCTATGGTGCGCGCACGACACACGAACGAAAATAAAAAACGACACACGCTCGAACGACACGAGAGTCGACGGTCGATCGATCTCCCTAGATTCATCTCGACCCTTTGCGACTGTTCTCGTGAGAAGAAAGTGCACCGAAAGAGGAAAATAAGAAAATACAAACTGAGAGAGAGAGAGAGATAGAGAAAGAGAGAGAGAGAGAGTTAGAGAGGAATATCGTTCGATCAAACCTCGAGGATCGAGGGCGTCGAATGATCGATCCGATCGCTCCACGGGAGACGGTGAAATCGGTCGATCTCAACGAAGATTTTACGGCGTTTTTTGTATCGCGTTGCACGCGCTGAAACACGGAAAACGCACCGCAGAAACGACTTTTATAGAGAAACGATCTGTATGTATATCACGCTGTAAATAGGAACGATGGTCATTTAACTGTAGCGTTTAAGGTGAACGATGAGGAGCGTGTGAGGCAGTGCGGAAGACCGAAAGAGAAGAAGAGTGAGAGTGAGAGAAAGAAAAAGTGAGAAAGGATGAAAGAAAAAGTGAGAAAGGATGAAAGAGAAAAAAGTGAGAATGAGGGAGAAAAAGTGAAAATGAAAGAGAGAGAAGAAATAAAAAAGTGATGAAAGAAAAAAGGGAAAAATATGAGAAAGAAGAAATAAAAATAGGATGAGAGAGGAAAAGTAAAAATGCGAGAGGAAAAAAGGTAGAAATGAGAAAGAAAAATTGGGAATAAAATTGAGAATAAGAATGTGACTGTGTGTGTGTGTGTGTGTGTGTGTGTGTGTGTGTGTGTGTGTGTGTGTGTGTGTGTGTGTGTGAGTGCGTATTTCTTAATCGAGAGTGTAACACAATCGAAGAATACGTCTCGTAGACGTGAGATACCGATACTGCCATCGAGTCGAATTTCACGATCCTGCGCGATCGAGGATCTCCGTCACCCTTGTAAAATCGATCGTGATCGTTCATGGAAAAGGATCTGCGAAGCTAGGAAATTTTTAGAATCGCCATTTGAGTCTGTTCGTTTCGCTCAATATCATTGAAATCTATTCTATTTTGTCGTTGTTCTTACCCGATTCCTTTTACTTGTCATTTTATTTCCTAAAACTTGAACAATTTTAACATCATTTAATACCATTTAATATCACTTTATTATCATTTATCATCATTTAATATCACTTAACATCATTTAATATAATTTAATACCATTTAACATCGTTTAACATCACTTAACATCACTTAACATCATTTAACATCATCTAACATCATCTAATATCAATTAACATTATTTAACATTCGTCAAATATTTCCGAGTAAAACTAACAATTATCGTCGAGCGCAATTGGAGCGATAAAAGCAACGACACGTAAAATGACAATTTGATTTCACGGATTCGGCAGAAATCGCTCGGTCGCCTTTGTTACACGATTGTGTTATATTAATTAACGCCTCCCTCCGCCCGCCCCCTCCCCTGACGTGGTTGTAATGCGAGACGTGTACCGATCACGATCATTAAACCTGTAAACAATAATATGTCCAGTCTGATCGTTCGTGTGTTAATTTTAAGGTAGATTTACAATGGGAGATCGATTCCACGTACGTTTCGATATTTAACTCCGCGATTCCGAGACTCACTTAACAATAATTAATGGTTTTCATTGCGTTGCGCGGGGAAGTAACAAGATTCTTTTGTAACGATTCCACCATCGCGCACTGTTCCAAACGCTATAGTATACATTAAACGAAACGCTGCGTTATTAAACTTAAAATTATTATTTTATTATTATTATTATTATTACGTTATTACTAATATTAGTATTATTATTACATTATTTTATTATTAATATTATTCTATTGTTAATATTACCATTACTATTAATAATATTTTATTATCGATATTAATATTTTATTAATATTATTATGAATATTATTTTATTATTAATATTATTATTATTATTTTAGCGAATTTAATCTTCGCATGGCAATTAATCCGCGACGATTTCTCGAACGGCGCGCGAGGTTTAAACAATGTACGAGCGATCATGCGCGTGAAAAATTTAATAATTATATATCTATTCGATAATTGACGACACTTTCGTAAATTCAATTATATATATATTTATCGGTTTAAGTCGCAGTATTTGTTAAGTTGCGTCGCAATAATCGACGAACGTGCCATCATCAATTTCGCGCGCATGATCGCCCGTGGCACAACAGATTTCTTTCTAATTAAACCAGAGACAAACGCGTCGAACAATAGTTTGTAATATTAAAAACAGAAAAAATAAACCGATTTGTACATTACTTATTATTAGCTGTAATTTTTGCACATTCATTATCAACGCTATCGTAGACAAAGCGAACGATTACAATGTAATTTACAATTTAAGGGGATATCGTTCATTTTTAAATGTCCGACGATTGAGTGGCTCACGGGAACATATGCTCGAGATCGATCGCTTCATTAACCGATTAAAAACAATTGCTTCCACCGTAAACATTCGCAATTGTTTTCTAAATAAATGGATAGGGAAGAAGAAAAGGGTTATGAATAAAACCGTTAAAGAGAAATGGAAACGTGTAAACGAGAAGTTGTAACAATGTAAAATCTATACGATTATTATTAAAGAGACGCGCGACGGTGAATTAAAGCGATGTAATTGTGTAATTGAAGTTTTTATATTTGTTACGATGCACCTATCAAACAAATGGTAACATGGAGGAAGTCTAATGTTCGAACGCGCATACACGGATTCACGTTTATTATTATGTGCTATGTTTTAACGTTTAATAAAATGAAAAAAAAGTGGCATGTAATTTAATTCTGCGAGTTCCGTGATTCACCTTACATCAAGCTATTAAATATATTCATGGTACTATAATTTATAAATCACTGTACTGCACTCAATGCATCATTTTTCATGGAAAATATCATTACAGACTTTTATTAATTAATGACTTTCTCGATTATATAATTTCCGTTAAATTAAATTACTTTCGACTAAGCTATTAATACATTAAAAATTCTTGCAATATTTTTAAATTTTATTCATTGATTTATTAAATTTTATATTATATTTATGAGACATTAGTCTGTAATATATACTATTTATTAACAATTAAATCAAACCGATCCTAAAATCGTCAAATATTCCTACCAATTTTATTAAATTATTTCTTGCATAATTATTAGAAATCGTTACTAAAATTTCATCCACCTAATAACAATTCTATCATCGCGATTGGTCGATTAAAAATACCTTAAAAATCTAAAAAACTTTGACTGGTGAATTTCACAAATTTAATTCATGATTTAATTCACGAATTTAATTCATGATTTAATTCACGATTTAATTCACGATTTTAGCTCATGATTTAATTCACGAATTTAATTCATAATTTAATTTGGGGACTTTAATTCATAATGCGTTAAAACACTTGGCTCGACGAAATAGTTTAGTCCTTTAATCTGCGACCAAATAAAGCGCGACGAAAACGCCACTTTCGGCGGAGGCCCCGGCCATTTGCATGATCGTCCGCAATCTGATTAATGAAGCGCGAAGCGACGGACGGGAGAGACTTTTCGCGAGAGCTTGTGCTCGATGTCTCTCTCTCTCTTTCTCTCTCTCATCTCCGGTGAGTCAGTCAATTATTTCGACGTCTTCGAGAAGTGTGAAAAGTGGGGAGGGAGAGAGAGAGAGAGAGAGAGCGGTCGCATTCCACTGATTAGTTCCCCGCCGGTGCCGGGTTATAATCCGGCGTTGGCCGTGTTTTTAATTGGTCCGACTTAATTAAGCCACTCGCGCGGGATTGTTGCGAGTCCGGCCGGGTTCTCCTGGAAAAAAAAAATTCTAATTGCCGGAACAACGCCTGCCTCTCTCAATTTCTTTTCTTCCTTTCTAACCGCGTCCTCTCCGTCACCCCTTTTGTCTCTCGTCTCCCTCTCTCTCTCTCCCTCGCCTTCTCTCCTCTCCCTTCGAAGGTCAGACGTAAACTGACGGCGACGACGTTTTATTGAATCCGAATGTTCGATCGTTGGACCTTGTAGCCTCGACAATCTCATTTGACAATTTCAAACCTGCCGGATCACGAATATTTCTGCGAACAATGATTTCCAAGCTCGAATTCTCGTAAAAATGGTTTTTTAACCCTTTAACCGCTGTAAGGGGAAAATTAATAAAATTGTGCCAGGGTATGCATTTATTTTATGGTTAGTTTATTTGCTATTGGTATTATTTTTTATTTTTCAATTTTGAGGATATTGGCCAAAATTATTATTGGTAATATATATATATATATATTTATTATTGGTAATATTTTTCTTTGGATCGTTGAACAGAGAGAGAGAGAGAGAATCAGGTCTGGGACATATGTATACTCGATTCGTAGTAATTTTACCGTGGGTCCAATATTATCCCATCGGTACTGGCTCAACAAGATAAAAAAATTGTAACGATGCGTTTAGATAAATTACGGTCTGTGCGTGTGTGTGTGTGTGTGTGTCGATGTTTCGCGAATGAATGAAACCGGTATTGTTTTATAGGCTGCGACGTGTCTGTTCGGTTTTTATAAATTAATCGCAAGAGAGTTGACAATGACTGCGATAAGTTGGCGGCTCGTTCGATAAATTATTGTTCAATTATTTGTCATTGTTAGTCAATTTACATATTAATTTTCATTCTTAAAAAAATTTTTTAAATTGTACTAGAGCGATCGTGATTTAATCGATAAATTTTCGACGAAAATTATAACAATCGCAACACAGTATAATTTCTTTCTATAAACTAATTTTCGCTAAAATAGTTCGCTTTGGCATTGTTAAAATTATTTAGAATTAAAATCATTTGCTTCTAGCATTAAATTCATCTTTAAATCTGTTTTATTTAATATTGCATTTCAAAAAATTGTATATATATTTATATTCGAATATTATCGACAACTTATAATAATTTTCTACCACGTTTACTGAATTATAATTATTAAATAAATTGCATTATTACATTGCAGGTAAACGTTCGAAGACTCCACTTTTTAAATTCGTACGCATGAAGCAGCTTCTTTCACAATATTCAATGTTCGCCAGATCATTATTTATTCGCGTATAGTATGTACATTATTAAGGATGTATGTAAACTGTACCAAAGACGAGTTATTATATGTCGATCAATAAAAGGGTAACAGAGAGACTCGGAAACGGAGCTCAGATTCTTTCGATTCGAAATATTTTATAATTTACTGAAAAATTAACATCGTCGCACTATTGTTCAAATAACTTTTACACAATTATATTCAAAGGATAGTTTCTAAATTATAAAATAATTTTTAATAATTATTTTATATAATTTAAAAGAATTAAAAGAATTTTTCGATTACGATTTGCACCAATCGTCCGAAGCGAATTCTTTATTTCCTATTAAACTTAAAACAATTCTTGCGAACCCTGCGCGAACGTGAAAATTTCCGCGAAGGTTTTGCGCAACGTCCCCTAATTCCGTCAAACTCCCGAAAAATTTAAGACGTCGTCCCGTTGGCGAACGCTTTAAAAATTGTGCCCGTCCGTCGGCTATCTTTTCCGAGTCCTCGTGTTACTTATTCGAAGCGGAGTGCCTGATATTATTCAACGAGAAGCGACTCCGCGGGCGCGGGGTATATACGTGCTGATCGCGGCGTCGTCGTCGCCCTCCCCTCCCCTCCTCACCCTCCATAGTTTGCGGCCGAAATGTAAATTCCCGTTAAACGGAGATCCTTCGGGGGAATTTAGGAGAGCACGCGTGTCCCCGTGTCGGGGCCGTGATGCACGAACAGAGCGCGGTGATTTATCGCGACGCTGGGAAACGAGATCCCGAGACGGGGAACGCGTGACCTAAACGTTTAGGACAACCGTCCGGAAGCGAGTCGATTCTTAGATCTCGGCGATCTAAATACAATTTTTTAATGATCCTTTAAAAAATTCGTTTCGAAACGCTATCCTAAAGATAACCTGACATAACCTAAACAATGACTAAGGAGAGGTGACTAGGGATGACATTATGGGATGACATAACCTGACATTACCTGACTAGGGATGACGCTCGTTTTTTTTATGAGATTTGGTAGGGTGATAGAGCTCGTCACGCTGAATCCAATGATATAGGGTTTTATGGGGCTGCGACTTGTAGTTTCCGAGATATTTGATGTTAAAGTTAAGATATTTGATGTTACATTGACATTCTTATCGAACCTAACGCAATTAAGTAACGCTTTAAAGTAACCCCTAAAATATAATATTATCCTAACAATATTACTTTCAAATTATTACAGTCATTACAATATTATTATAAAATTATTATAATCATTACAATATTATTTTAAAATTATTATAATCATCATAATATTATTTTAAAATTATTATAATCATTATAATATTATTACAATATTATCTGACCGGTTTATACGATCCGCGCATTGAAAGCAGGTGTCCAAAGGATCACATCCCCCAGCAAGTTCCAAAGAGGACTCTTCGAGCAGACACCAATGAGGGTAGGGGAGAGGAAGGGAGTCGCTTCTCATTGCCGAGACTTTTTTGTAATAATACGCGTAAATGATTTAGAAGGGAGCGTGTGTGTGTGTGTGTGAGAATGTGGCGAGCACCGACGAGTTTTATATTGTAAGTCGCGTTTCCGTTCGTAAGCACCTCTGTAAATATCACTGTACCATAAATATACCGTGTACTCTATATCGGGTTCGACTCCTCCCCGATCTCGAGAGGCCGAGAGAGAGAGAGAGAGAGAAAGAGAGAGAGAGACATAGAGATAGAGATAGAGATAGAGAGAAAGAGAGAGAGAGAGAGAGAGAGAGAGAGGGAGAGTGCCGTAGCGAGAAAGAAAGGGGGTGTAATAATGAATTGCACCGTTGCCGCGGCGACGGTGTGGCGGTCTCGTCGGGCGGTTTGGAAGACTGACGCGCGAGCAAAACTGAAACCGTTTCGAAACTGCGAGCTTCGATTTAGTTGAAAATCTTCTATTGAACAGAAACGCCGCCGGACGATATTATTAACTTATTAACGGTTCTAGGGATAATTCGGTGCGGTTCCGCGTGCGCGATTAGGGCCCGTGATATCTAAGGTACTTTAAGGGTTTCTATAAAAAAAATAAAAAAACAGTAAACGACAATCGATATCGCGGAGGATGTACGAACGGGTTAAAGCTGTATCGTTCTGTTAACGTTTTTTGGAGCGGGTCAGGACTTCGAATGTACGACTAATGTTTCCAATTTGTGTAACTATCCCTTAAATGATTTACAATTATAATAAAATAAATTATGAAAAATCGAAAATGAATGCGTTCAATTTCTGCCTTACCTTTTTGATAATATTATATTTGCAGAGCTTGGCGATACATTAGAGTGTTGCATGAGTATCTTTTTTTATGCGAAATTGATACTTAAATGATTTACGATTATAATAAAATAAATTATGAAAAATCGACAAACTATATAAACTAATATTATCATATTTTTAGAAATTCTGTTTCTGAAGTTTCATCCCTGTTTTATGCAAAATCAGTGGACGATATTTATTGTTTAACCATCCTAATATAATAAAATAGATATACACTCCTAAGACATATTATTAAAACAATTAAAATCCGTTCGAGTCGATAGAATTTTTCAGACTCTATTTCTAGCGTTTTATAACAGTGTACGCGAACGGGTTAAGGAGCTCGTTCAGGAATCCCCGCCGGTCGAAATTAGCGCGGCCGTGCAGCCCAGTTATAATTAATAATGTATTTCCCGATAACATTCCGAAATTGCGCGAGCACATTCCATTATAACGTCGACTCGAACGAAAGTTCGCCGTTTCCCCGCATCGAACAGCAATTTCAGCTTCTGTATCCGCGTTTTGTTCGCGGCGGTCCCGGCGGACCGTTCCACCTTCCCCCACCACCATCGAGCAGTCACATAAATTGCAATTTAATTATCCCCGAATTAGAGAGTTCGGAAGCCAACGGGCGAAGAGTTCCGCGGAGGAGGACACCGTGAACGCTGTTGCGCGCGCGGGTATCGCGCCGCTTGCCGCCCAGCTCCCCGGAGTATACTTTTCTCTGATAATTTATGACGGTCGACGCTTTCATCCGGTTCATTGATTTCCGGCCGGTTTAATTGCTCGCCGATTAGTCGACGATCGAACTAATCGTTCCCGCGTATCGGTACCACCGATTTCCGCACGAAAAAATAGCGGCCGTCGACGGCTTCTTTGCGCCGGATAATTGAACCGTGAATTGACCTCGCGTTGCCGTATTTATTGTATAAATATCGATGGCGATACCCGGTGCGCGGCAAATGTATAATCGAGACTGAATTGTTGTTATTGCTGTTAATTGCTGCTATTATTCGAAGGCGCGTCTTTTTTAATAAAAATAATGTACCAGTGTTTTTAACGCTAGCAATAATTCTTCTTAATTTTTCTAATTTGATTTGTAAACTTTTTTCATAAATTCTACATAGACAAATATTATTTATTCTAATATTATAAATTAGTATTCTAAAGTCAGAGTTATAAATTAGTATTATTTTACTATTAGAATTCGATATTATAAATTTCAAAGAAGTTCAATAAATGCAACATGGACATAAATATTATTAATTCTAATATTATAAATTAGAATCATAAATTAGTATCATAAATTTGCTATTATAATCCAGTATTAAAAATTACAATGAAGTCGAAGTATTCGCCGTTCGAACTTCGTTGGAAAGAATATCATCGAACAGGTGTTACGACAGCTGCTTTTAAAATATTTATGAATTCATCCCGTTCGCGTTTCTTCTAAACATTCTGATTGAATCTGTCCCGGCAGTTTACGAGCGATTATCCGTATAACTCCGGGTAAAGTTTCTCCGTTCGGAAAGCTTTTATTTAATGCGTCCTATCCTTTCTTCGCCGACGATTATAATATCGATGTAAATGGAGGGGCTCGCAATTTCAAGTTCCCCCGGCCGTCGGCGAAAGTTTAATGGGTTTTATTAGTTTTCCACTTTCAGGATTAATTAAAGTCGAGTTTGGCGGCGACGGGGCGACTTCGAAGCGTTAAATATTGGCCGCGGCGAGAACGTTTTTCCTCGCGGAGCAGCTCTCTCTCTTTATTTACGGCAATGCCTCGCCGAACGTTGGCGAATTTACGGCGAAAGTCGCGACTTTGCTCCACGGCGATTGTCGCAGATACATTGGTTGGATGGGGGCTTTCTGAGAGATGGAAGAAGGTAATAGAGCAGAACTGTTTATATATAATATTGTACAATAAATTAACATTGCAAGTCTAAACCTTAAGGGTCAAGTTATAATATTTGATTATTAGCAATAATAATAATAGTGATTAATAATGTAGAGATTATTAACTCTCCCAGATGTCATTGTATGTCGAAGGGTTAATCAAGAGTGAAAAAGATCGAGGAACAAGCTACTGAGAACCATAACCTAACATAACCTGAAAACCCAACAATATATCTTCCATTCGAACAAAGTTTGCGACTCAACAAAAGTGCTGCCTATTTGCAATCATTCCTGCGTCGTCGTCAACAATAATAATAAATTCATAATAATAGTAATTAAATATAATATATAATAATAGTAAATAACATAATAAATCAAACTGAAGCAACAAATATCGTCTATAAATTTCGCATACTAAAAAAGGATGAAACTTATGGGTTCGCCCTAATTTAAAAGCTAGTCGCAAGGCTCGAATAACCATATCTTCTCCACGCTAAAAGATCATTTTCAATTCCAACTCTGAGACATTCGTCGAGACATCACCTGTTACGGAATATCGTTTCGACGGAATCAGCCGACCGAAGAAATTCGGGAAATCGATCGGATTCGATGCCAGTCGCGTCCACGGAATAACAATGCCCCGCAATCGACCGCGGCAACTCTCGTTCGGCGGCGGTTCCTCCAAACGATTTCCCCTTGTCTTTTTCCTTTTTTTTGGTAAACATGCCGGTGGAATTGGAAGTTTGGACACGAGTTTGAATGACAGATTCTGTGTGCGGATTCGACGGTGGCTGCCGTTATATTTCATTTCCAGCCAATTAGACACCTCAAACAATAAATGGAAACGGAACGGCGGATTCGCCGGACGAAATTATACAGGGTGTCGCGATTATAAGCGGTGACGGGAATGGATATAGATGGTTGGTTCTACGACAAGATTAATTGGAAATGTGGAACAAAGTTTAGTATAATATTTATTTTATATTTATTATATGTAATTTAAGACTTCATTTCCGGATATTAGTTATTCGATTTTAGATCAATTTTATTAATGGAAATGTTAATGAAAATTATGTTTATTATGTCTTTTAAGAAATTGTTGATTTTTCACGACTAGGTTAGGTTTCAAATCCGACTTTCAGTCATTATAAGTTATATTATCAGACATTAAACATTAAACATTAAATATTAGACATTGTCATTGTCATCGTCTAATAATTATAAAACTTAATAATCTCTTATATAAAAATATCTTAAATATTGTAAAAGGCATCCAATTTCGAGCACTTTAATCAAATCACTTTAAATAAAAGACTCGGTATTTAAATGATCCCTGGAATCGGCGTGCGTTCGAGCGCGCATGTTTCATTGGGTTCGCAGGTGATCGAGCAGAATCAGGCAGGAAATTGGTCCGCGCGAGGCGCGTTTCAAATCATTATCTCTGCGTGACGGCCGATCTCGCTCCGGGCTCTGAATGCCACGGAAAGACATTTCGCATTCTCCGCGACGTGCCCCGGCAATTTTCTTTCGCAATTTTACACGCGAATGATTCAGCCGTCGATCACGGTACGCTCGTGCGTCCGATTAATTCATTAACCGTACAACGAGCCGCTGCGGCGGCGCTGGTTTCCACGTCGGCTCGAACTGCCGCGGACGGAAACTAATTGAGCTTGGTCTGGAAGACGACCACTGTTTTCAACGCGACGACGACTCGAAGCGCACTGCTCGGATTGTTCGCGAGTGGATACTTTATCACGTTGTTCGTTTATAATAAAATGTTTATTGTAGAATCTTTCATGCGTCGTACAGGGTTCTAGTTTGAAAATTATCGTCGTAAAAGCAGAATTCTCAGTCTACTGATAAATTATTGTGCTACTGGAGAGATGGAGAGCACTCTCTCTCTCTATCAGTTCTATTCCATTGGTCGTTTATTAGGAAGCCGATTTCAAAGGGCTTATTCAGTGACTCGAATTAATCTCGAAGGGAAGCGAAATTTCCTCGAAGAAAAACGAGGAGCAAAAGCCCTAGCGAATGAGGGGATGAAGATCATACCCTGCTTAAAGGTAATCCGTAAGTGCGTGCCCTTTTTCCATCGCTGTCGGATAGAGAGAACGTCTAAACGGAGAAATAGGAAATTATTGCCTCTCCAATTTCGCTCGGCTCGCTGGCGGTTTAATGATCGATGAAGGATCGATCCTTGGAATTCCGAGTGAACACCGGTGATCATGGTATTTGTTAGTTATATTAATTTTAACATATATATATTATTGTAATTATAACTTGTATATATTTAATATTGTAATTATAACTTGTATATATTTAATATTATAATTGTAACTTACATATATTTAATATTATAATTGTAACTCATATATATTTAATATTATAATTATAATACCTGATGACGACCTGACGACGTGCACGTGCATTATTATAACAATTTTCAGAATAAGACGCGAATCATCGTCGAAGCACGACATAACCTCGCCGAAGCGGAAACGGCGAGCATAAAAAATTGAAAAATAATTTATTTAAATTTTTAATATCAGCCACGTATGTTTAAAGAATGTATTCGACGATTACCTACAAAACATTCTCAACAATCTCAGCAAGATTTTCAGAATAAAACGTGAATTATCGTTGAAGCATGACATAACCTCGCCAAAGCGGAAACGGCGAGGATAAAATTGAAACGACAGGCGGACGATGGCCCCGCCGTAATTATGCCGTAGGTAGCGGCAAAAAGAGGAAATGTTTGCCGTTCGTTACGCATCACAAAGGAGAAAAATTTGACCGGGACAAACACGTAACGGCGTTCTCCTTGCGACGGAGTTTCGCAGAGAGAGAGAGAGCGCGCGCGGGAAAAAGTTTCAGCAAAGGGGAGAGACGGCTGGGGAAAATTGATTTGCATGGCGCGCGCTCACCTGTCCGACCTAGTTCCGCGTCTTCGCGGAAATCGTTTCTGAAAAAAAAAGAAGAAAAAAAGGGAGCGACGTCGCTCCCCGGACTGTTTTATTCGGTTTTTATTCGTTGTGTCAGGTTATGTCAGGTTATGCAACCCCCGTCGACGGGCCATGGGAAGGCGACGCGTAAGAAACGTGGCGCGGCGAACGGTACGAAGCGTTAACCGTACCAAGTTTCTTTGCGCGGACACGGGGACGCGATTGTTGCAATTAGTGTAATTACAGCTCGAACTTCCGCCAACAGTTCTCGTCGCGAAACTGGCCCGATCGCGGTTAGCGCAATTACGGGACACCGTGAACGAAGTGCTTTTTGTTAAAATTCTAAAGTATAGAAATATTTTCAAGTATAAAATGTTTTACTGAAACACTGTCTGTCATACTTAAATATTGTGCGATATAATAACTATATAGTGGGGTAGGTAAGTATAAAAATTAATTTTCATTTGAACGACGTTGGACGTAAAAATTCATACCATTTTGAAAATGTTCCCTCAATTTTGGTTCTCGCTGTACAATTATTAAAAATAATTTAACATTTCTTCGTGACTAATTAAAGAAAACGAAAGACAATCGCGCGACATAAGATTTCAGTGCAGATTTGAAATAATTTACACCGTTGTAAAAGTGTTTTATGTTAATTATGCTCCCCCCGCTGTATAAACAAGAATAATTAAGAACCCAAGATTTCTTCGCGAGAAATTCAAAAAAAATGAAAAGAGAAAAAGGAAAGTGCGAATCTCGGCGACAGTGGATTTCGTGATTTTCGACGGAGATTTTGCATGGCTGCCAATTTAGGGGGACGAGCGCGAGACACCTCGTCGAGGTCAACGGGACCGCAAATTACAGCGGCGCGCGACGTTCCTGATTAACAGAGGTCCGACCCCTCCCCATCCGTTGACGGCGATGGTATATGACAGACCCGGCGGGACGCGAAGTAAGAACGAAAACAGTGAAGCAACTTCCCCGCCAGGAAATTGAGGGCCAAGCGAAATATACTCGGACAAATTAATTATTATCCTCCTCTTATTTATTCCATCTCCGCGAGAACGTTTCGCTTCTACCGTCGCAGCGGTAGTCTTCTCAATTGTGTAAAATGGATATTGTTCCTGGTGGCAAGTACAACATTTTCTAGTGCTAACGTATCAAGAATTGTCTGTCAAAATCTGTCAAAAATTAAATCTGATTTAACGATATTAAATTAAATCTGATTGAACGATACTAAATTAAATATGACTTAATATTAAATGAAATCTGATTCAACAATATTAAATCAAATATGACTCAACAATATAAAGTTAAAAATAATTTAACATTTCACCCTACCGAACAACAGACTCGCATAACCTCCACTTTAATCAGCTAAAACAACCTAATCTACCTCTACATACTACTCTTACAACATAAAATCATAAAACAAATCTAAAAACCAAATATTCCACCGCTTCCACATTTGAATCATTTAAACAAAAGCAAAAATCGAACGCGGTCGCTATCCCGATAACAATCGTATCCGCCAACGCAACAATTGTTTTTTTCATTTCAAACGGATCCGGCGTCCAATCTCGAAATTCCCAGTTTAATGACAAACACTCCCGAAAGAAGAACCCCGAACGGCAGATTTCGTTTTCCAAATTGAAAATTTTCTATTAGAGAGGCGGTTGGAGAGCGGCGCGTGCTCGCGCTGATTGCGATTGGACATTAAAAAAAGGGCTCCCCGCTTTATTTGCACGGGTTTCGCGGCGGCGAAAATATTCATTCACGGAGCGATTTCCCGTGTACGCTCCCAAAGAAAACGACAGGCCGGCGTGCTCCCCGAACTTAACCCTTTGCACTCGAGCGGCGACTCTGGGACACCACCGAAATTATTCTATTACGTTCGAAAATAATTTTTATAATAATAAAGTTCAGATTTAAAAAAACTATTGCTACCGGTCGCAAGAATCAATTTCGTCTCCATAAAAGTACACTTTATTGCATACTATAAGAAATACTATTAATATATAATTAAGAAATACTATTAATAAATAATTAATATAAATTTATATAATACGGAATATCTTTCAGATGTGCTATCATTTTGTCTGCATTCATTTGGGTGTTTTGATTTTTACGACGAGAATTCGTTGAAGAGAAGTCAATAAAAGTTACGTTTATAATTAAACGATGCAAATGTCCGGACTCAGTGTCCATTCGGAGCGAACAACAGGCACCGAAATCGAGACGGATTATACGTCGAGCAGAGAGAGAGAGAGAGCGAGAGAGTGGTGGGAGAACTATGAAGTGGGACGCGGAGATAAGGGTGGGTTGTACTACACGGAGCGGCGAAAGCCAAGAATCGTATTTGCATGGGTAGACGCCCGGCTGAGAATGTATGGACGAGGTTCGAGGCGAGCCCCGGTGTTAGTTGTGCCCCAAGGAGTTGGACGACGGGAGAAGGTTGATTCGATAAGGGCGCGCGGTGCTGCGCTCGCTTGCATCAACGCACACACGTACACACACACAGACAAACCCTTCTCAACCCATGCTACCATCCGCAAATGCACTTATGCTCGCGCGCGTTGCCCCTCACGGGTACAAATCGACAATGGCGCTCTGTGCGCAGCAATTTTCATACCGTTCCGTGAACCGTAATGAATGGACTGCGGATATTTATGCGAATTCCTATTTTCACGGCGGATTTCGGGGACGACGGAAGTCGCGGTGGCACACGGAATCGGTGTAAAGCATTCACGGACGATCGCGTGTATAGACTGCGATGACGGGGAATATCTGTGTACTCGAAGCAGAATGCTGTCTAACGACGGATGGGAGGACAGTTTCGGAATTGTATCAACAACGTGATGTTACTACCACCGATAACGTTGAGGTGGCAACGCGAAGGATTCCGTGGTGTAACTTTGGATTAATTTTGAGGAATCGGAAACTGAGTTTTGAGGTTGACGAGCGTAATTGCGGAATTGTTTGTTACAGATGCTGACGACTATTTTTCTTTTAATTAGTTGACGGTAATTAGACAATAATTGTAATTGGTAGAAGATTGTAATATGTAAGAAATAATAGTTAAGTTAAAGGTATTGGTCAGTAAGAAATAATAATTAACCCTTTGCACTCGAAGCCATTTTAACTGTAATTCTAAAATAATTTTTCTAACATATAACATTTCCATTTTACAAGGTAAAGAGGTTATGTTCGATTGAAATTGAATCCTGTAACTCGTACAACAACAGTTTTTATACTTTTAATAATTTTTCATAATATAAATAAATAACTTTATTCCGTAACTTGCACAACAATTTTGATTAAAAACAATATGATTCAGAATAAATAAATAAAATAGAAACTTCACTAAAATAAGTCGAAATATGGACTGAACCTAATTGCAGCGAAACCATGCACTTGACAGACAAATAGCAGCGAAGCATCGGGTGTCTTCGAATTTCCTGACCCTCGTCCTCCGTCAACCTCTCGCACCTGTTCTTCCTGCGCCCGTTCGCCTCCGCACGAGAACGAGCTGTACGGTGTACAAGCGAAGTTATGTACCCTTCGGGTCGATATACCAACCCCATACCATCGGTTCCTCGGCCATTCTGTCAACTTGCAACGCCATTCATCCTCGAACGGGGGGAGAGGGGGACCGGTGTCGGTTCCGTGCGAACACCTGCGCGCACGTGCGCAAGAGTACGCGCGTATGTGTGCAAGTATATTGTATATATATGGGTAAGTATAGTGTATATATATGGGTAAGTATAGTGTATATATATGGGTAAGTATAGTGTATAATGTGTGCAAGTGTGTTGTATATATATGGGTAAGTATGTATAATGTATAATGTGTGCAAGTGTAGTGTATATTTGTGCAAAAGCGACAGTATTACGCCACCTGGCGCATGTTTAAACATGTTGGCGACTTTTACCGCAAATATTGCAACAGAGAGGCTGTTTCGTGGCCGCTTCTTCGATTCGACGTTTGTATAAAAGTCACGAGGCGCTTCGCTATCGTGCCGTCTATGCTTCGTTACACACTCCCTCGGAGACCGCTATTATCCTCTCCTATTCTCGGAAGACGCGCGGCAGAAGCCAGCCCTTTCATGGCCGACGGCCAACTTCCAAACTAAAGATGGCTTCCTTTCTTCGGTCAATCTTGCATGCGACGCGTAAGTGACGGAATATCGGAAACAGATCGTACCTTAGACCTCTCGTATACGACTCCGCTACCGCGCTCGTTTCCCCCTCTCTCTCTCTCTCTCTCTCTTTCTTCCTTCGGTATACTCCGACAATCCTTTTCAATGTTCCACATTCAACATAATTGGAGCGAACCGTCTGCGACTGCAATTTAATTTGCCGCGGAACGAAAAAGCACAGTGCTCGACGAAATTCTCTCCTTTTTTTACCCCGCTCGTTGTCAACAATCGATCTGTTGTTGTTGAAAACTGACCGCGAAAAATTGTTGGTAATTTATGGTCGTTTGGTTAAGTAATTTTCTCTTGATTATATTTATTTATAAAATACATTTAGGTAACCCGCAAGAATAAAATATAAAATATTAATAGAAAAACAGAATTAGAAGAATTCGACGTTCGCGTATAATTTATTATCACCGATTATATCAAAATTATTTGCGATTTTCAAGATGTCCGCGAACCGCCATTTTGCCGAGTGTATTTTTCTCGACCGCGCGATTTGAAGCATCGTCGTCGGACGTTTCGCCCATCCCGCGGTTAAATATTGTTCATTTAATTAGCCTGGTAACGCGGTGTACACGTCTGCGCATATAATTCTACATAATTTACGCCTCTGTGATAATACCAACTCCCAGAAGTCCCGTATCAATTTCCCCCAACACCCTCGTCCGCGGTTTACACACACTGTGCATCCAGCGAACTATATTTCTATGCATCGTCGCGTTTTCGGTACAGCCGGTTGTGCTAGTGTCGGTGTCCGGTCGGCAGCATCAGCGATATCAATGCGCGCTGCGTGTGCCCCATTTATTTGTTACACTGTTTGCAGTCTATATAACACGACGACGCGTCAACAAACAATAAACATTTCGCTTTTTACGATTTTCAGGAGTATTAACTGGTATAGTATGTGTAGTATTAAATATTGTATTTTCTGTATAATATTAAATATTGTATTATGTATAGTATTAAATATTGTAATATGTATAATATCAATTATTATAGTAAGTATAATCATAATTATTACAACATAAATAGTATTAAATATTACATGACGAAATACTCTTAAATCCCAAATTTTAAAATCACCCAATGAACTATATTCTATATAAAAATTAATCTTTGAATTTCATTAATTCATTAATTTATTAACTATAAACCTAACGATTAACAGAAACAATACTCAATGGAAAAAACTCCCACGACAAGTACCCTAATTACTATCCAACCAACCAATCGCTCGTTCCATCTCCACAAACCCTCCACTAAAAACTGCGCTTAAACAATACATTTTTCAAATCTCTCACCAAAATCTACAACCATATTTTCCGCAACAATTTCACGTAATTTCAAAGAGTATAACAGGCGAGAACTCTTCTCAGCGCTCGCGGGTCCAGAGACGGGATCCAGCGCATTCCGTGAACGCGTCGATTAATCGTGTTATTTAATCCAGCATATAGAACGTCGCGCTGCCCGACGCCGTCGCCGCTTTGATTTTAATGTAGCACACACACCGGCGTAGAGTCGGTAATTTGATGCTCGATCAGACCGATGTTTGCGCGGCTGTACACCCGAGTAATCCGGAACAGGAAAACGCCAGCGCGAACCAAGAGGTGGTGGTGGTGGACGGCGCGTTAATCACGTTCGCATGCGAGTTTCACAAGCATTATGCGATATTCCATTGGAGAACACGGTCGTCGTCTCGTCCGATTCGACGACGACGATCTCTCCCCATCGCGCTCTCTCTCGCTCTTTCTCTTGTCTCTGCTAATATCTCAGAACTGGATCGGAAGTTGGCAGGAAGTTGTTCGGAACTGGGGGAGGACGGTCGCCGTACAGGACGCCGGACTTGCACGGATCCGTAGATCCGTGGCCGCGCGGCCCGGAGTTTGGCGGTTTGCGGGGACAATCGGGTAAACACGTGGAACAGAAGGTGGATGTAATCCACGGGTTTTCCGATTTTCTCCTCTGCCGGTCATCCCAGGGCCACCACCTGTCGCCTGGAAAGCCGATGAGCGATCGTCGCCGAGAAAAATGCTCGAATTATCAGGTCTACCGGAAAGCTATGGCCGCGGAGGATTGTAAAATGCGCGATGGTTCGAAAGCGGACAATCAGTCTCATAGGTGTTAAATGTACACGTTTGTCACTACTTGTTCGGAGGATCGCTAGCTTATAGGAGCGATGCGAGGTTTCCTATTTTCTGCGATGTGTATGGACTTTTTGAGGCGTGTACTTCAGTTCTGTATTTTAATATTAGGGTCGTGAAAATTAATTTGAGGTTAGAGTTGGTTGAATTGAATAGTAGATTTAAGAATTTTGGTATAGTTATTGTATATATGTGGTACCATGGGATACTATACAATATACTTTAATACAATACAAAATAATATAATGCAATATAGTACAATACAATTTACAGTAATATAATTTACTATAATAAAACCTAATACAATATAATAACACTTAACATAATATGATATAATATAATACAATGCAAATTACTATCATACAAAATAATATAATAGAATATAATACAGTACAATTTATTATCATACAAAATAATATAATGCAATATAATACAATTCACTACAATATAATATAATATCATTTAATATTGATCGACCGGAGATACCAGCTGAGTAGTAAAAACGTAATGAGGTCCATGAAAAATGCGTTCGTGGCCTAATGACGGGAATGTTGGATAAGTATGCAGATAAAAATGAAGGCAGAAATGAAGGGGACCAGCGCCGACGATGGCGTGATTCGATAAACGTGGGATCGCTTATATATTTTAGGGAAATCTGTGTCACTGAATAGAAGTCTCGATCGATAATAGGAAACTCGTGCTAACTGCATAATAGAAACAAAATGAATCTGAAAGAGTTAATTTATCATTCTCCATGCTCTCGTTTCTCACTACTATATTATTATATTTTATATTATATATATTTTATTTATTATTATAATAATAATTAAAAATATTATATTTATTATTAGCAGTAGCGTGTAGTAATATTATTATATATTATTATTATATTTCTTTAACAGTGTACAAGCAGTCTCCACCATTTTGAAGCACGATATAGTAACATTATTATATATTATTATAATTATTATTACATTTCTCCAACACTGTACAAGCAGTCTCCGACAATTTTGAAGCATCGTGTACCAACGTTATTACATTTTATTATTACATTTCCCCGACAGTGTACAAGCATCGAAATCGTATGAAAGGTAATCTCGCGTTAAGCTACCGTGTAGTACCCCCCGGTCATTAGTAACGATAGAATGTTCCTGGAGGCACTCGTGCTACTTTATTTGCCCCACGTACGGTCTATTCACCGGGAGCCCGGTTTTATTTAAAGCACACGGGGATATAATACACTCTCTCGATATTACTGTCCGAAATTGCAGCCGGTTTCCTATAGATTGGCCAATAATTCCGACGGTCGAATAAAAATTCACGTCACGTTTGTCCCCCGACTCGGCCGCGCTGGAATATTCCTACGTTTTCTTGGTTATGTCGCGAACCTAAGGAGACGCTGCGTTTCTACTATGATAACGCCGCGTCCGGGTGGTTTGTAAATTAAGACTGGATATTAAGAAATTGTTTTTTAACTCTTTTAGTGACGAGAGATGATATATCGTCGTTCGTAACATAACCTTAAAATTAACTTGACATGAGCACAGTTTGTATAATTATTACCAATCGATTCAACGTTCCATTTATACAACTAATTCAATTCAATAATTAAATAGTTTCGATTTAAAGAATATTTTCGTAATTCGACGCGACGAGATACTTCAATTATTTATTTATGGTTTCGATTGTCCCGAATCCTCTCCTATTCGCTAACACATTTATCCAGACGAGTCTCGCGACTGTTCCAGAAAGTTTCCGCGTCTCTCCCATCGGGCCCGACCGTGTCGCCATTTTGTCCCCCCCCCCCCCCCGGGGTCGAAGCGCAATATCGATAACGTCCCGAAAATAATGATAACGAACGGAAAACCGTACACGTGTCTCCGCGGTGGCGTCCAATTTAAAAACAGAATCGGCGAACATAAAAATTAATAACAGTTCGCGAGCTACCGTAAAAATCGCTCTTGTCGTCTACGTGCCGAACGACGCGTGTTTTTCATTCGCCATTCTTTATTAACGGCACGCGCTTGGTCACGTAGAGCCTGTCATTTTTAATGCCGCCCGCGCTCTCTCGCTGCACTATGCTTTTTAACATGCTTCTACTATTTTGCCAGCCTTCGCCGAACACTAAATCCGCCTTCTAAACTTTGTACAGCACGGTTCAGACAATATTTAGTCAATATTCGTTTCGGTATATTTAAGATAGGAGACATGAAAGAATTTCAAATGAATTTATAAGAAAATAGAAAATTAGAGTGTTGAAAAGCTCTGTTTAAGAATGATTAAAAAATATTGTTGGCTGTTTATAATATTATAGAAAGAAAGTCTAGGCTACTTTCAAAATTAACAACCAAATTCATTATAAAATTTGAAGGAGCAGAACTCCATTTAACATAATTTAAAACGCTTAAAAATTAGAGAAAGCAATACTCAATTGAATTAAATATATCTTTACAACACTTCAGAAATATAATTTATGAAACATTATTTAATTATTTTATATAAATTATAGAACAATTTACTGCTTATCTAGATTTTGTTCCTATGAAAGGGATTTGAAGAATCCAATTTAAAGAAGAGGAAAAAGATAAATAAAAATTACTAAAAATAGTTTAAGGAGGCAGGAACAATTGATGCATGCACAAATAATACCTACAGCAACATAGACCACTGCTGATTTTCAGACCACGCTGGTCCACTCGAAACAACAATCTTTCTAACAGTTTCGATCGGTAGACATAACCTCAACCCTCAAAGCCCGGTCCGCCGCTTTTTTCCTCTAAGAGAGCAGATGGCCGCGGCGACTTCCAATCGCGGCGCACAAGAGTCACGAAACTTTCCGGAACCGAAACTCCAGGGGCTTCGAAAGCCGACCGGTGCGGTTCCGAGCAGGATTGTGCCCGGCCCAGGAGAAGAGTGCCGGAGGAGGAGAGCACCGGAGGAGGAAGTCCTGAAAGACGAACTCTTTCTAGAGCGTCTCATTCCGCGAGACCCTCGGCGTTTCAGCTTTCTTCGCCCGGGGGACACGTTTCGAGGCCGGCGGGGGCTCGTCGAGCACAAGCTACGGGGCCTCAAAGACGGCATCCGGCGTACAATGGCGCCGATGCTGCCAGGAAATGACCGGAGGGACGAGGACCTTTCCGGAACTGCCGAACGACATCTTCGAAACGGGGGAAGACGGACTGCCATTTGGTTCTTAATCCTTTGCTCTCACGCGACGACACCGAGGCACCGCTGAAATTGTTGCCACGTTCTGAAATCATTTTTATTTCTAACGAATTTTCTATTTAATGAATTTAATTTTTATTTTTCTAATTTAATATATAATTTTTAATTTAATTTTATGTAATGAATTTTTGACAGAGGTTTGATAAAATGTTTCTCGAATATTCTCATTAGACATTCTATGGAAATTGTCCGATTTCCTCTATATAAAAATGTTTGTTTAGGGGAATGAATCGTTCTGATATATTTTTTATTTTGTAATAATTGTCGTGATTTTTAAATGTTGGATAGTAGAATGGAGTAAAAATGAAGTAAAAATGAAACGCGTGGAATAGATGAAACAAGTATTATATAATTTATTGATATGTATAATATATACGTATAGTGTACAGATATATTATATAATAATAAATAAATATTGTACAATGTTATAAAAATATAAAATGTTGATAGACATAATTACGCAATAATTATTTTTCCATTTCCTTTTAAGCAATTATTACAATAGAAAATTTCTGATCCTTGTAGTACCATGAAGAAAATAGTACGGCAAGGGTTTAAAACCGTCCGGATAGAAATTTTTTCCTTTTATGCAAATCGGTCGCTCTTCGTCCGCCGTTAATGCGCTCTCCGGTGACGAAACTTCCTGTAACATAATTCCCGCGGAATTCTTGCCGGGGCGATCATTGAATTAAAGAATCCAACGGCTACACACCGGAATCCCTTAATCCGATTTTTCCCTCTCTCCCTCTCTCTCTCTCTCTCTCTCTCTCTCTCTCGCGCGCGACTTTCAAGTTACACTCCTTGTCCGAAAAAACGTCTCGTAGAAAAAAACTTCGATCCAATTTCCCCCGCCAGGAGGGAGTCGATTTATAATAGGTTTCTTCGGTCTGTTTTCCTCGATACAAAAAAGAAAAAGAGGAAAAAGGAGAAGAGCGAAGGAGTCGCTCAAGCCGGCCGCGATAGTTGCTTTAGAGAAGTTAAATCGCTATTGCCGACGTGAACCGTCGGAGCGCCAACGTCTACGGAGCAACGTTTACTTGAAGCACCGCCGATCGGGTTTTAATCTCTTGCGCGCGCGAGGAGATCATTGTTTAAACATTGTTTTATTTGTAACATATGGTTTCAGGTTTAATTATTATATATTGTTTAGCTTCAATTGTGTTCGTTTGTAGGATTTTAAGTATAATATCTGTCGAGGTTCAATTATTTCTAGTTATATAGATTCGATTATATTTATTGACAGGAATTTAATTATTTTTATTTATACTAGTTCAATTGTTTAAGGTCAACTGCCTTCATTTATCTAAATTCAATTATATCCATTTGTATAAATTCAACTATTTTCATTTATTCGAGGTCAATAGCCTTCATTTATTTAAATTCAATTATCTTCATTTAAACAAATACAACGATCTCAATTTATCCAAATTCAACTATCATCATTTATGCAAATTCGACTGCTTTCATTTATCCAAATTCAACAATCTTCATTCATCCAAGCCCAATAATCTTAATTTATATCAATTTAATTATCCTCGTTTATCAAAATTTAATCGTTGCCATTTATCAAAATTTAATTGTTCCCATTTATCCGTGTTTAACTATTCCCATTTATCAAAACTCAATTATTCCCATTCATCCAAGTTTAATTATTCTAATTTATCGAATTCGACTAGTCTCCGATTCGTTCGTATTTCGATCGAGATAGGTTAGGAACTACACTTTTCCAGCTAACGCAGAAACCATAAACGCAGTTTAGCATAGTTTCGCGAAACCGTGTAGGATACGGTGTCTAGACGTGTCGCGAGGTGTGGGTTGAAAAAAAAACGGGTACCCGGAAAAAAACGCGATTAAACTTTCACGCAAGCGACCTTTCGCGACGATCGGACACATTTCATCTCGTGAAAAATTCATTACGGTATTAGCGCTTCAACTCTGCGCGATGACAGTTTAGAAGAACGCTTCTTCATCCAGCATTATAACGAAGTTCTTGAACCCTTTGCGGCGACCTATTCAATTTATACGTGAGTCATGCTGGATGGAGTCAATTTCCGTCGAGTGAACAGTAATAAAATAATAATAATAATTTTGGGGGGAGGGGCAAGGAAGTGGTGAAATCTTCAAGATACCCGGAGTGGACCTACTAATAATAATAATAATATTAATTTTTTGGGTAGGGAAGAAAATTAATAATAATAATAGAAGAAAGTGAAATAAAATTTATTAACTCTGCTTTAAAGTTTAGGTATATGTAACACTGTAATATATTTTTATTTTGTGTAGAAATAAAAATACAAATAAATAATTCTATATAAACAATGTAAAGGATATAAATAAATTAATTGAGAGTAGATATATGGTATATGGTTGCAAAGGGTTGCAAAGGGTTGGAAGGGTGTGGCGAAGTTTAAAACGCTAGAAAACTTACTTCGTTTCAATGAAACTATTTAGGAGAAAATGGAATCTCTATTTGGCTGCTGTCGTTGCATCTACTTGCAATGGTATGCATGCAATTATCATAAAATGCATTAGCCTATATGCAAATAGCTTTCTCTAAACATCAGGTAAACGCCAGGTAAACAAGGTACCATGTCCTATATCGAGGACGATCATCGTCGATATCAAAGGAAAGTATTGAAAAATCTGATTGAAAATCTTTAACATTAAAGGATCCGTATCGTACAATTATTATTTATCTATTACTAAAATTTTACGATTATTAGAAAAATCCATTTATAGATATTGCAGCCAGTCTATACTAATTCAGTTCATTTTTCAATATTCGCTTAGTATTACCCCCAATTGTTAAACCAATCGAATTAATGAATTTTACTCCAGTTGAAGCTAACAAATATTTATTATTCTATAATTAATACAAGTAAAATAAAATATACAAAAATAACAAACTATGAACTCACTCTTTCTGGGAGCTTAAATATTAAAAATCATAAATTATTAATTTACTATAAAACATTAATTATTCCCTCCCTCATATTATACTATACATATACTATACATATTCCACAATCTTCTTCTATTTTCTATAAAAACAACCCACACACTTCAAAGTTAAATAATTAACTACAATCACCCCCAATACCTAAACCAATCAAACAAACCATCAACACCAATCGAACACCAACAATTACAATTCTTATCATAAATATATATCTATATAAATTCGCCGGATAAATTCGCGTTTCGTGAAAAGTCGCGGTCGAAAAAATTCGCCTAATCACGAGTCGCGACTGAAGGGATGATAATGGTAGAAGGAGGACGCGGGGTGGCCGTGGAGTAAGCGAACCGAAAGGCAGTGTCAGGTCAGGCAGGCAGTCATAGCAGCAGTCAGGCAAGGCGGGCAGCGGCAGAGGCAGAGGCAGAGGCAGCGGCAGGCAGGCAGGAGCGTAAACAAGGAGAATGCAACGTGGGGGCGGTTGGACGAAGGGGTGAAGAGGCAACGCACGCTCATGCGCGCCTGGAACCCCGCCCTGTCGCTTCGGAACGAAAGCTTGTCCCGTGGAGGACTCTGGGCCGAGGTACGACGGATAGTCACGCTTTAACTCGCGATCCGCGAGGCGGATGCTACCGGAACGCGAGGCACGCAGGTGTTTAGGGTATAACCGATGTAACAAGAACCCGCACGAAGGCTCTCTCGCGGGCACCCTGTCGTAGCTCCTGCGCTCTGTGTGGCCGGGGGGGGAACCGCGGCGAAGTCACGGCGGTGGCACGGACTGGCAGTTCAACAGCGAACAGGGGGGGTTCGTCCCTCGATCAGCCGAGAGACAAGGTGGACAGGTGCGGGTGTCGGGTGTTCTTCGCGGGCAAGGAGAGGGATAGTTCTCGGCCGTGGTTACGTTGTGCGGAGAGACAGTTCGACGTGGGAGGAGATAAAGTGATCGACAACGAGAGAGAAATAAAGAGATAGCGAGAGACACAGCGCGCGACGGTCGGTTGGATCGGCGAATGGATCGACGATTCATCGATCCCCGAGGTAAACACGAACGTTACCGAACGGCCGCGATCGAGGAACAGTCGCGGCCAATCTGGCAACCAGTTGCGGCTTGTCTGTCTAATTGTTCTCGAGACCGGAGCCAACGAGGAAGCGTGTCGTCGCCGTTCTCTCGCGGACGTCGATCTTCCCCGTCGTAGATAAGGATCGTCGCGGTGCCCGGAGAGAGAGAGAGAGACAGAGAGAGAGAGAAAGAGAGAGAGAGAGAGAGGGGTGGTCCGGCATCGGCCCGGATGATCGCGGTGTCGGATTTCCAGGATTTTCTCCGGCAACGGTGAACCCGCGGCGGGCCATCCTTTCCGCGCGAAGGGAAGGAAGAGAGAAGGCTTGGGGATCGATTTTTGACGCGTGACACGAGAGAGCGGCGTTATCCTTCGTTCTCGTTCGCGTTCAGGACGCGCCTCCTGTTGATTATAAGCGCTAATGGCAACGGCGGTCGATCGATCATCGACCTCGTTTGCCAGCTGGATTCACGGTCGATGATTCTGCTCGGCGCTGGTCGATACGTCGATACGGTGTTGCGACGAGAGACAGCTGCTGCGTGGGTGATCGCCCGTGACTAGAACCCTTTCGTCGTGCTTTTCTAAAGAGATTCTCGATCGAGGTGTTCAATCGAGGTTTCCGATCGAGGTCTCCGATCGAGGTGGTCTTCTCGATCACCAGCCAAGTGTTCCGTAAAAGTAACTACCGAGCGGCCTAAACAGGCAACGATCATCGCGCGTCGTCCGCGAAACACGGTTCCTCGCCTCAGTGATAGTTATCGCGGGGCGTTCGATGGTGTGCTTAGCGCGAAGATAACGGCCTTGAAAGTTTTCCGCGCTTACAAGAGAGAGAGAGAGGGGCCGCGGATTCCGAAACACCGCCGGAGATGCTCTAGGCCCCCGCCGGCATCATGTCTATCTACAGCTAAAAGGTCGTGATCGATCGGGCTCCACTTCGATGGCCTAAAAGAACTTTAAACGTGCAAGGTCATTATGCAGACCGAGGAAACGGGGACAGTATAGAGGGCGAGAGAGAGAACGAGAGAGAGAAAAAGAGAGAGAGAGAGAGAGCGCGCCAGGGGGAGGGAAATTCGAGTAACCGCGCGCAGGAGTATCTCGGGCGAAGCAGGAGGACGACGCGCGATTCGGCGGGCCGCCCGTGTGGCACCGCGGGAATAAACTTTCGCGAGGCCTAGCCGACGACGACCTATATTTTACCCGACGAGCGGGGACGAGAAGAGAGAGAGAGAGAGAGAGAGAGAGAGAGAGAGAGAGAGAGAGAGAGTAACCGTCTCACCGGAAAAGAGAGCACACCTCTTCGAAGACGGTCCAGATGACGCGATAGCGGGATATTCGCTGATCCGGGCGCGCGATGCCGTGTCAAGGACACCCGATGAAACGGGAACGAACCGGTATTAACGCGATGTGCCACGCCGATCCGACCGCGAACCTGTCGCACCAACGTTGCCCCCGTCCGACACCGGAGAAGATCCACGTCGCCGCCGCCCTGTCGTCCCCGCGACGATAACGGAGAGGACCACGCGCTGGCATAGCACAGAGACACGCGGACCCAACAGAGAGAGAGAGAGAGAGAGAGACGCCGCGTCGCGTCATCGGCCGTCAGCGTCGTTCGCGCGAGAGCCGCCTGTGTTCCGCTAAATGAGACCGTACAAGAAACGAGCGTATCAAGCGGTTCCGAAAGCCAGCCCCCACCCGCGGAGCCCGGAGCAGGACGCTCGACCTCGGTATCAATCCAGCCTCTGACCCGAAATCAGCACACAAAGCAGCCCCGCCAGCACTCGATGAGTCCTAGTCAAGATAAGGATCCTCGAGCACCCTCGATCGTTCGCCACGAAAGCCTGAAGAAGATCCGGTTGGCACCTATCTGAGAGCGGTTGGGTGATGCGCGGGAGCAGCTCCGAGCTCTTGCTGGAGGCGAGCTGCGTCCAGTGCCAGAGCGATCATCACAGCAGCCAGCATAGGCATCAGCAGCATCAGCTGAACGAGAAGCACGACTTCCAGAAGCGAGAGCTACGTCGTCGCAAGCTGTTGGAGTTCGGGTTCGGCGCTTCGCGGCGCCGACCGCCACGGCGTACCTGCCGTCAGCGGTTCAATTTCTACGCCACATCGGCGCTGGCCTTCGTCGCGACGTCTGGCGGGGCGGCCCTCCTGTTTCTAGTGCCCCTGTACATCGATCCCGCCATCAGCACCTTGGCCGCCGATTTCTCACCGGAGCCGGTCATATGCACCACTTCCAGACGGGAGGAGCTCTACGGCCTGTTCAACTGCACATGGAGCTCGTGCCGCGAGGGTTGCACCAGCGACGTCTACAGGTGTACGCACATATACGTCACCTACACGCCATGGAGCAACAACACCGCGAAGAACGACACCGGCGGTAAAGGGAACTCGAGCACTGTCGGGATACTGAACACCTCGACCACCACCGGTAAGCGTTCGTACCATCTCTTCTCGCGATTCGCTCTTGTCACGATACTCTCCTCTCGCGATACTCTCTTCTCATGATATTCTCTTCTCGCGATATTGTCATCTCTCTATAATTGTCTTTTCGCGATTCCCTCTTCTCACGATATTCTCTTCTCGCGATTCTCTCCACTCTCGCGATACTTTCCTCTCTCGTTTCTCTCCTCTCGCGATTCTCTCCTCTCTCGGTTCTCTCCTCTCGCAATTCCTTTTTCTCGCGATTCTCTGCTCTTACGATTCTCTGCTCTCTTGTTTATCTTCTCTCGCAATTCTTTTTTTCTCGCGATTCTCTCTTCTCAGGATTCTCTGCTCTTTCGTTTCTCTCCTCTCGCGCTTCTCTTTTCTCCGACACCACCATGGAATTCGAAAAATCAGGTGTACCCTATGTACAGTCTAGTAGGCACTGTTTGTCGAATAAATATTTCTGTATTTTTAAAGTTTTATATAGGGAATATATTGCATAGATCGAATCATGACTTTTGTTTCAACCCCTTGCACTATAATAACGAGTCAGACTCGCGATAGAAATTTCATGAAAGATCCGCTAAATACGCGAATATTATTAATTTGTTTTAAATCGAAATTAAATTTATTGTTCTGCTGTCAAAGTCTGAAAACGAAAGTACATAATGACAATTGTACGTAAATACAAATTTCATGAAAGATCTGCAAAATACGCGAATATTATTAATATATTTTAAATCGAAATTAAATTTATTGTTCTGTTTTCAAAGTCTGAAAACGAAAGTACAGAATGAGAATAAAAGAAAGAAGAATTATCTGGTCTCATTAAGGAAAATATTCACGACAAATAAGTGCTAGTTAATGCAGCGTGAAAGGAATCGTAGTGCAAGGGCATAGTGCATAGTGTAATTATCTACAGTTTAGTGACGTGGATTATTTCTGTGTTCTTTTTATTCGATAAAGAATTATTATTTTCGATGTGTATATCCGTGGTATTATTTCGGAGTTATTATATTGTTAATATCGAAGAATCGCACGAACCCTCTCCCCGCGAAACACGAACTATCGCTGATCGTGGGATCGGAATTAATTTTGTTAAAAATTATGCCCGAACAGTGCCGACGCCGGGCGACGTCGAGGCGGCCCTTCTGGTGAACATCAAGGGCTGCGGCTACCCGCCGATCGTCGACTGCGACAACTTCACCCGCGAGCTGGGCTACGAGGGCGCGAGGTTCCCCTGCCATTACAGCCGTGTGAACGGCAGCATAGTGATGGCGAACTATGACCGCGAGGCGCAGGTTACCATCATCATACACTTCTTCGCGGCGCCGTTCGTAGTGACACTCGCGACCAGCGTCGCTCTGTGTGTGATGCACTGTGACTGTAGGTGCAGTCCGCCGCCACGACATTCGTCGCGCGGGATCCGAAGGGCCAGGGGCAACGATCTCAGGTAACCAACGATTCGAACGTTACACACACCTTCATTTTTCTTCCGCTGCGATACACTATGAACCGTCCCGATATATCAGCCTTTGTAGCCAGCTCGATCCGATTCCGCGTTTACGACCCCGCGTAGAATAATTCGACGAACTTTTCGTGACTCGCTCGGAGGATTCGTGCACGCTTTCCTTTATTCGTCGCCGCGGACTTCCCGCGCGCTCTTTAACCCTTTGGCCAAGGCAGTCTTCGTTCATGAGTCTGGATCTTGTATCAACAATTTTTCTATTTCTTTCTGTTTTTCTATTTGTGTAACAGGGGAGGTCTTTTGCTATGGTCTTGAAAACCTTTTGCGTAAAGATCCATAGTTCGTTCGTCGTATAAATGAGATTATGTTGCCTCTAAGATGCGATGAAGAGTATTAGGTTCATACGTAGGTATCATGCTGATCGGAATTAATTAATATGTGAGATCAAGGAGGAGAAACCAAATTTATTAATTATTTTTTAAACGTTAGGTGTATAGAATTTTTCGTGCAGATAAGAAACTAAATAAACAGCTAATAGATAGCAAATAACAAATAAGTAACAAATAGTTGCTAAGTAAATACCAAATAACTAATAAATAGCAAATAGCTAATAACCAAATAGCTAGTAGCTAATAATAACTAATAAGTAGCAAATATCTAATAAATAAATAGCTACTAGCTAATAACTGGCAAATATCTAATAAATAAACAGCTAATAGCTAACAACCAGCAAATAACTAATAAATAAATACCAGATAGCCAACAAACAAATATCAGAAATTCTCAATTATTCCAATGTTAACCTCTGGTCTGATATTACTCTATAATTTCTCATTTTCAAAGAATTTAATAAATCTCTAAATCGCACTGATATTTCACCATTGCGTTAATTCGTCGTAAAAGATGAAATCAATTAACAGAAACGAAGGTAGAACCAGAGGGTTGAAAGACAGTTTTTTCAGGAGACCAATTGAATTCTTTTTATCCCCGCTTTCCTACGGTAATGTATGAAAATGAGAATTTGCATACAGAGGCGCGCCGCGCGGTCCAGTTATAGTTAAGCGGTCCTAAAATCTTGGATAGCGAGGCGGTTAGGTTACCGCAGACTCGAGATTTCAGCTACGCATCCTCGTGCATTTTTTATGGCAGTTCAGAGACTCGTTCCGTTTTATGAACACTTGCGAACACTTCCTGCACAGTGTCTTACATAACAATTAGAAAATTATACTTCCATGAATATTGTTTTAATATTGTGCAATTTTAATTACGCTCGCAGAAAGCCGGATTATTTTTTTATAATAATTAGATGCAATTTTTTATTCAAGGGTTGTTTCATATTGTAATTATGATATAGTCAGTTAAGTATAATTATATATAGTTAATAAATATTCAGTATCGAATCGAATTTTCAGAGCGCAATTTATGGATTTCTACATTTTACATATCTTTGCCGCTGACATAATTTATCCTTTCGATCATGCTCCGGCCATAATGGGTCTCCCTTCGGCGAAGATCCAGTTCGAATTTCAAACAGACCCGATTCAATAATGTCTTATTAATCATGCCGCAGCCAGGTACAAAAGCGCGTTACCACGGGAAAGGCGGCTCTAAAGTTCCGAATTCCATCCGGCAACTTCGCAAATATCGCAAACCTGAGACTCGGAGATTTCCCAGAGACGTTTCCAACGCGATCTAATTTGCAAGTTCCCGCCGCGGAAAAGTCGATTATTTTCGTCTCGAAAGGAGACGAGATCGTCGCGAAGCGATACACCTTTCAGCGGGCAGAAGAGACTCGCTCGATGCCAAAATGGAATACGAAGCAATTTAAGTAGATTTTAATAGGAGCAAGATGATATTTTTAAGGGTTGAATTTTTAAAGGGTTGAATTTTTAAACGTAGTCGAATTTTTAATCACAGCTGAATTTTTTAAACACAGCTGAATTTTCAATCACAGTCGAGTTTTTAATGGAAACGGATTTTTAATCGCAGCTCATTTTTAAATACAGTCGAATTTTTAATTACAGTTGAATATTCAATCGCAGTCGAATTTTTGAACGCAGTCGAATTTTTAATTACAGTTGAATATTCAATCACTGTCGAATTTTTGAACGCAGTCGAATTTTTAATGGAACCGAATTTTCAATCGCAACTCAATTTTTAAACTCAATCGAATATTGAATCACAGTCGAATTTCTAAATGCAATCGAATTTTTAATCACAGCCGAACTTTGATTGGTACCGAATTTTTAATCACAGTCGAATTTTTAAACAAAGCTGTTTTTTAAATCTCGGTTGAATTTTTAAACGCAGCCGAATTTTTAATGAAAACGAATTTTCAATCGCAACTTCATTTTTCATCGAACCGAATTTTTAACTACAGTCGAATATTTAATCGCCGTCGAATTTTTAACTACAGCCGAATTTTTAAACAACCGAATATTTACTCACAGTCGAATTTTTAATGGATCGCTCGTCCTCCAATCGCGAGACGCGTCTCCTTTAGCCTTCAATCTCCTCGCCGTAGATTAAACGGAACGCGAAAACTGACGAAGTATCTTTCCGAAAGATATTGATCTGATGGCCGCCGGTGATAGAATAGTTCACAATAATCTGGAAGTTCGTCGGCGAGTACCAAGGCGAGAACTCTCGTGATCGATCATGGCGGGGTCCGCGCGATGGTATTGGGCAAAGGTGTTGCCGTGCTCGTTTTCTAAAGAAAAATATCTGCGAGCGGAAAGTAACTCTCTGCGACAGGAATTTAATGCGTCGCACACGTGCGAAGACCATTCAACCTATATTTAACCAGTTTGCGTGCGCTCGATGGGTGTAGTTATGGGGAATTGCAGAGAATTTCGTGTCACGTGGTATATGTCCATGTTAAGTGAAAGAGAGATTTATTGATAATTTACTCAGATGGATGATTACTAATTTATATATTTTTTGGGACAAATATTGAGTAATCTATATATTTAGAGATATTAGGAAATATTTACTAATATATATATATATATATTTGATAATATTAGTCAATATTTCTTAAATACATATATTCAGTAATATTAGTAAATTACCTACTCACCTAATCAATTAATATTATTATTCACTACTATAAATATTCATCTTACAAAATAAAACCATCTTTTTTATCCAATATTTTAACAACGACACTAACCCCGTTTTCAACAAATATACTCGTCGCCCAATTCTCGCGATAAAAATCCAAAAAGCAGAATTGTAATTTTCCGTGAATTTTCGTGTCGCGCCGTCGCGTCCTTCGAGCCGCTTTTCGTTAGGGGCGCGGCGATATGAAATTCGTCGAAATGGAAATGGGGGATCGGCGTTCGGTGAATAGATAATCGAGTAGCATCGCGGGGTTATTGTTAATTAGCGAAGTTAAATTGGCCGAGCGCGCGGCAGCGGTTTCGCCGGGATTATATCGGGCCCTGTCTCCGCGCTCTCTGCCGAAGGGTTGACATTTATAATCGAACAAGGAGATCATTGTATCGCTAATTCGACGCGGTGTTTAACATCGGTAATGTATAACTAATCAGAGATCGGAATGATTTAACAAAAATTGCAAAGATTTATTTTTATTATCTTCATGTTTTAAATAATTAATTATTATATTCCGTTGTTATTATTATTATATTATATTATATTGTCGTACTATATTACTATATTATTTATACTAATTTCTTTATATTCAATGAAAATAGCAGAGATTTATTTTTATTACCTCCATGATGTAAATCATTCATTATTATATTATATTATCGTATCACATTACTGTAATAATTTATATTAATTTCCTCGCGTTCGACGAGACTTCGCAAAAAGTTGGCAAGAATATTTGAGGCCAGTGTACCGCACGGTTTAGTCGCTGAAAGAGCACGCTGGTCGCATGACGGTGTAGCTGCACCGGTGCCAAGCGTGGTAGTAACGAAAGAGTTGCAATTTCAGCCGAAACACGAGATATGCCCATTTTAAACGTCGCGATCGTTTGTCGCGCGTACGCCCGTAGCTCATCGAGGCTCTTGGATTCCTATTTTTCCGCGATGTCTCGTTTGTTATCTTTATAGCGGCGCTGCTGGCACCGCGTGTCGTGTGTCTATAGCGCCGAGATCGGACCAGATATGTGCTCCGCCGGGGAAATGTACCAGGAGTGGCACCCCGAGCCATCGTGCAGGTTGTAAAATTAAGACTCGATGACTTATGCCGCGCGCTTCTCAGTCGACGATGTAGCGATGTCGTGCTTTAAGTGCAGTGACACCGAAAAGTATTTCGTAAAAATTAAGTAAAAATATTTCGTAAAAATTAAGTAAAAATATTTCGACGCTTTTCCCGGTCCTGACGATATTTAACCCTTTGCGGTTAATTAACAATTTTAAGTAATTTAGGAATTTTGAGAATTTTAAGAATTTTAAGAATTTTAAGATATTTTAAGAAATTTGACAATTTTAAGTAATTTAAGAATTATAAGAATTTTAAGAAATTTCACAATTTTAAGTAATTTAAGAATTATAAGAATTTTAAGAAATTTGACAATTTTAAGTAATTTAAGAATTGTAACATTTGCAAGAAATTGAACAACTTTACCAATTCCAAGAGCCTTATATATTCCTCTGAATCGAAACGACAGGGCCGGAAAACTAGGGAACAGAAGGCGTTCTCCCTGGAATAGTTGTTAAAGCTAAGGTCGCGCGCTGTTTATGGCAATTACCGTCTGTAAATCGTGTTCGCCTATAGCCGGCCGCCGTTTCTAAAGGTTAGACCGAACTTTAGTCTCTACGTCAAGATCTGTTGCTCGAACTCCTCCGAAAGTGCGTTCGATTCGTGCGGGATTTTAAACGACAGTTCTTTTACAAGAACTTCGCTGCCCTTCTTCCGCTGCGAGCGCAGCATTGACGCCTCTCGAAAGTTTCTCGAGCAAATTTCAGCGACGCGTGGCTTTGATTACGAGCCGCGCGCAAATTACAGCGTGATCCGAAAGCGAACGAATAACATATATCTGCGGAGCAGAGAGTTTCCGAAGATGTCACGCGACGGGATTCCGGGCGAGCTTGTTGAAAAATAAACGAACCGGTGAGCGATGTCAGAGTTTTGGTATTAAAACGCGACAACGCGTGGCGGAAAGTATTTAATCGATTAACCTAAGTGCTTATAGAGAACGCTGTGTTTCTGCTTTATGCTCGTATTAGTTTGAATAATGTATTAATGGCTTTGAGCGACTGGTAAACATTTACTGTTTAAAATGTCGTGTTCGAAGAATGTTTTAACAATTTCGTAAAATAATGTTTGTGCTGTTTAATAATAATTTTACAAGGTATAGTACTATTTTTTCTCGGTGCAATAATAATAATTTTGCACCGTTCAACAATAACTTTGCACCGTTTAACAATAACTTTACACCGTTAACTAGTGATTTTACACCGTTCAAAAAGGAAAACAATTAATTACCTTTAGAGAGTTATAACACCGCGGTGGGCCGTTGGTATACAATAATGTACTCATGAAAAATTACTCAACGCGGCTGCTCCGGCTTAGCGAAGAGTAAATTTGAAATTCTCCTTTCTGAACATCTCTCCCTCCTCCTCTCTATCCCTCCCTATCTCTCGTGTCATGGAAGTTTCATGATATTATGAAACTGTCTTGAGTCCTACATTCTTTGAAGGTCTTAAGTGGTAGCATAAAGTTATTAGCCGTGGGCTCTAGCAAATCTGCCAAAGTTGAAATACTTCGAATACAAGCTGCCGGAATATGCAAAGCGCAATCATTCTATAATCACTGTTACGAAAAGGGAATATGTATATTGTTATCCCGGGCGGAAATTAATCTCTCAACGTGTCCACGGAATTGCAAAATCCAAAATTTATTTAGAGAAAATGTTACATCGTTTTCTTTATTTAGGAAAGTGATTGGTATTGAACGCATGGAATATTACTTGCATTTTTATAGTTTGTTTTGTGAATGGCCTGAGTGCGGTTTCAATAATTATTTAACTAGGTATTATAATATTTATATTTCTATATTATATACATAGTTTGATTCCGGCAAAGTTTATTGAATGGAATAATTTTTGTATTATTAATAAAAGCAATATAGGGCGTTGCAAAATATGTCTAACAATTATGGAAATAGGAGTAAAAATTTCAAATAATTATGGAAGATGCCTGAGGTTATTTGCAACAACTTTTTCCTTTGCAAAAATTCTCTCCGAGCTATCGTTGACTAGTTATTAACGAAAAACAATGACCAATGAGAGGCGAATAGCACTGACACGCCGCAGTCGAGCCAATGAGTGGAACCGCTCTTCTCAGCGCGTTGATTGATCTGGCGTCTCATTGGTCAACGTTTTTACTTAATAACTCGTCAACAACGCCTCGGAGAAAATTTTCGCAAAGGAAAAAGTCGTTGCAAATAACCTCAGGTATCTCCTTATAATTGTCAAATATTTTTGCGATAAATTAAATATAAATGTAAATTACACACTATTGCTAACAGATTTTCAAATAAATAAGCCACTTCCAAAATAAACCACCAAGTTAACAATAAAATACTGCTATGCTCTATGCTCTCCATAATTTTTATAATCGCAAAATAAGTAATAATTTAGCGTTAAAACAATTAATCGGCCACGTTTACGTAATTCCAAAATAAAATCGTATTCGATACCTTGAAATATCGAACGCCACTTAAATCGCTGCGTTATCGGAATAAATTCATCGATTAAATGAAAACTAATAATTAGTTTCGAACTGCGTCCCCGTTCGCCTAAGCGGGCTAGGCGATGTTTAGGAAGTCAAGTTGATCAAGGTCTTGCGAGTGGTTTTTCGGCGAACGATCGCGAGCGTGTGTGCTCGGTGTCCCGCGAACGTTTACCGGGTACGCTCCGACATGCGAACTATGGGGGCGGCGGCGGCGGGTAGCGGAAAAGAGGCGTAAAACACTCTCGAACTTTTAATTGGAATGCCGTGTCAAAGGATCGCGGCAACGTTCCGCAGACACGCGGTGTAAAAAGGAGACGGGAACCGAGAGATTCATTTCGAACGGCGCGGGGAGGCCTCGGTGTTCGACCGGCGTCGGACGGCGAGATACGTATCGACGAGACCGTGGCCACCCTGTCAATGCCGTCGAAGTATATTATATAATAATCCTAATCTTCGAAGCGATTATTATATCAATTCGTTCATTATTAGGTGCGTTATTGTTTTATTCTGATTATTTAGGTATAGAACGTGGCGCAGTGTTCGATGCACGGTTTTAATAAGCGTCGAATGTTCTATTTTAATTGTTAATATTTTAATATTTATCGTCAATATTTTAATAACCATTGTTAATATTTTAACATATATTTTAGATTTTATTCTCAGCCGGAGCGTAATAAAATAAATTAAATAGAAACGAATCAATAAAATTAAATAAACACGAATCAAATAAATCAAGTAAACTTAAATCAAGTTAAATTGAGTCTGGTAAATTAAATTGAAATAAATTCGTTAGCCTAATTGACAGTCCAGTAGTTGAGGGTGAAATTGTTATCACAGCGATCTCTATGTTCCGCCATTTTTATGAGACGCCCTGGATCGTCAGCATTTGATCGTCACGGGATTTAAAGGAGACCGAAATGGAGGCAAACACGGCCATCAATTGTTTTAAAACGAACTCGTTCGCCTGTCCGCCGCGAGCTACAAAGTTCCGACGTTAATTCCAAAAACGCTCGCGATAAAGATGTAATAACTGCGAGGATACAAAAGGAGCGATAGAACTTACCGACGAGGGCGGCTAGATCGGGGCGCGAGTTTAACTTTATAACTGTTTTCTTCCTGGCTCGGCTCTCTCCGGTTCTCTTCGTCTCGCTAGCTCTCTCTCTCTCTCTCTCTCTCTCTCTCTCTCTCTCTCTCTCGCTCTACGTTTTTCATTAACATTATCCGGAGTACAAACAGCTTGTTTTCGACCCACTCGAACTGTTACGGAGGGGCGGCGCAACATTCCGCGCGATCATTTATAAGTTCCCTTCCGTAAGCACGGAACTGTTGCGAAGCTTTATCGCTCTGCTCGAACACTTTCCGTTCTTATTCCTCTTTTTTTTTCTCTCTCTCTCTTCTTCTTATTCTGCCGCCGCCGCCGCTGTCCTCGTTCCAGATTCGCACGCGTTGTTCTCCCGATGCTCGTAATTAGTTTCTCGGCTGATTAAAAATTACCCGCGTCCAGGTCGAAAATTTATATCGTCGCTGCCGAGGTATATTCTTCTTAGTTTTTTTTTTTATTGTTCACGTAATCTTTCGCAGTTGGTCGGCGATTTTTGGACGATAAAATTGCTAGAATAATTTTTCATAGTGTTAATGGCTTTTTGTGCATTAGATAGAAATGGTTGGATCCGATGGAATTTTAGAAGGCTGACATAAATACTGAAAACGTTTTCTATAATACTAACCTAAAATACTGAAAATATTTTCTAAAATAATAACTTAAAATACTGGAAATATTTCAAAACATTAAAACGGAGTATTTAAGATATTCGAAAATACTACAATAATTTCCAGTATTTTAGGACAAAATCGCCACTGCAACACCATTTTCTTAAGATAACATTGATCGATAAAATAATCACCGAGACTCGATACACTCCAACTTCGTGCAATCTCTTTCTCTTAAAAGAAAAAAAAAACAAATCGTCGCGATCGTCAAAGGCGCTCGTCAAAGAACAGATCGGTGAAACGGTTCGACCGCTTCGATGCTTCCGTCGTTAATTCTTCCAGCGCCAATTTTCGTAGCCCCCTCCCCCTCCTCCCCACTCCGTCCACGACGTAGCTCTCTGTAAGAAAACATCAAAAGCGAACCGGGCGGAAAAGAAACTTCGCAATACTGCCGGAACAATGGGTCTCCTTGAGAAGATCGTCGTCCGTGGCAGTTTCGCTCTGAGAAAGTCGACGTCTTCCTCGCGGAGAGAAGAGATGAGCTACGTCGAAGAACTCTGACTCTGATTATCAGCTGATCGAGCTCCGTTGCTGACAGACTGTCAACGCTAACAAAGCGATCGCGACAACGCTGATGCGAAATCGACGGAAAAAGCAAGCGCCGCGTTTCCCGACGCGATTTCGCGGTCGCCGATTTCTCAAAATTCACGCACAGAAATAGTTACAATATTCTTTTATTTATTAATGTGACAGCTATCGACAAACCGAACGTTAATTGCATTTTTATAGTTTACTTTGAGAATGGCCTAAGTCTAGTTTCCAAAGCTATTTTAATACTTATGTTTAGCAAAGCCTGTAGAACGCAATAATTCTTAAATTATTTACAAAAGCAATATAGAGTGATGAATAAAACATGTTTAACAATCTCTAGAAATAAAAGCAAAAATGTTCGACAATTATGCCTGAGGTCATTTGCGACAACTTTTTCCTTTGCAAGAATTCTCTCCGAGGTATGGTTAACTAGTTATTAACGAAAAACGGTGACCAATGAGAGACGAGTAGCACTGACGCACCGCAGTCTTATTGGTCAACGTTTTTAATTAATAACTCGTAAACGAAGCCTCGGAGAAAATTTTCGCAAAGGAAAATGTTATTGCAAATAACCTCAGGTATCTCCCTATGATTGTCAAACAGGTGATACTCAGGAATGAAGGAAATTCCCCGCTTGACAAGTTAAAATAAAGCAAATAAATTCGACACCATAGCGTGTTCATCGAATCGGCACAAAAATCGACCAAGCTCTAAACATTCATCCTTCGAGCCGGATCACGCTCTAAACAGTTCTCGAGTCGAGCTGTCGTTGCAACGCGTAATACGTACGGCCGGAATAGGGGAATAAAACCGTGGAGATACGTACTCCGCGTTTCTTAAAGCGCACACGGAACACCGTGCACTCCGCGCGTGTATTTTCATTCGACGATGTTCCCGCGGAGATTACGCCGAGATTCCGCGCTCTCGATGGCACTCGAGACGAGCTTCGTCCCAGAAGTTTCAGGTCTCGGGGATCCGCCCCGGTCCACCCGCGTAACCCCATCCGAAACGAACGCCGCTGGTTCTTTCGCCGTTCCTTTTCCCGGATGATCGATGCGATTTTTCTTTAGACGATTGTTTTATTTAAACCGGCTTGCCTTCGTACCTCTCGCCGAGAGTAATGGTTTCGAACGAACCGAGACAGTGGACGGGTTTTGATTCATTGTTGAAGTAATTGCGATATCGAGATTTATTTGTAGCTGTAATAGTTTGTTAAAATGCTCGGAATATCGCGATTTAACCCTTTACGATCGAGCGGTGTCTTTGAGGCAACGATGGAACTTGTTATAAAATTGTTGTTTTTTAACATTATTTTGGCATTATTAATGTCATGGGTGTTCTACGAATGTCTTAGAAACGTCCTAGAAATGTCTCAGAAACGTCTTAGATATGTCCTAGAAACGTCTTAGCACGTTCTGGAAACCGCCCAGAAAAGTTCTAAAAATATTCTTAGAATATTCTAATAACGTTTCTGAAACGTTCTAGCAACGTCCTAGAAACATCCTAAATACGTCCTAGAAACGTCCTGTGTTTCAAACGAAGTCATCTCTTAGAAATTTCGCATTTTACAAACTACTACAGTCGATACGACGCCACGTCACCACACACAACTATTAAATAAATAAAAAATAATGCTAATTAAATGCTTAAATGACTATAACGAAATTATTAGGCTGACAAAATGAAGGCGAGCGAATTGAAAGCGTTGCGAAGAGAAAAGGGTTTGAGGCTGGTTCGATTCGTTTGCTTCGAATAATAATCGAAGGTTGCCGCGTCGATTGCGGTAACAGTGCACGCTGAAACGAGAGAATTACCAATTAATTAAGGTTATTAGTCGGCGCGGGACGAACGCGCTTCAAATAAAGAATGAAGTGGTCGTTTGCGAGCGACGTCGAAGATGAAAAACACGGCCGCGCTCGCGTGTACCGATGCGCGCAAGGTCGCAGAGGGAGAGAGGGAGAGAGGGAGAGAGAGAGCCGCCTTAGGGTGCTCCTTTTTCCCCCTCGATAAATGAAACTTTAATCTTTGTGGAAACACGGTCAAACACGTCAAGAGTGCCGCGGCGAAGTGGATTCGTTTCCGGCTTGGTTAAGCAGCCGAGGCGATTTAATAATTACACGCGAGCCGCCGTCATATTGGCGCGCCCGCTTTTAATTATTTCTCGTGTACGCTAACCGCGTCTACGACGACGACGACGCACACGCGCTAATTATACGAAAACAAACGGAGGGGCACCCGACGTCGTTTCACACGATCTTCCGTTACGAATGTAATTCACCGCCTTTGTCGGATAATGAGCGTGCGCGTACCTTCAAACTTGATTTATTATCCGCTGTGCACAGCCCTGTGCTGTTGTATAGCAGCTGCATTATTTATAAAGTCGAACTTAGCGAACCTTGCGCGAGCTCGATGTCGGCGGGCGAGGAAACGTTCTTCGCGACCAAGGAATATCGCGATCATTATTCCGGCCGGGATGTTAATCTTTTCGCGGTGTTCGCTGCGCTGATTCCAATTAACAGGTGTTCAGCGGAGATTTCTTTGTTTAATCGCTTCGACAGCCTCGGGATAATTTAATTATTTGTGAGGGAGCTTTTTAACAAGTTAATAATAATTAATCATTAAATAAATCAATAAATAATTAATCATTTGTATGAACAATTTATCTTCGTCTTTTGTAATATACTCTATTATATATTAATAAATTTATTAATATATTCTATATCTGTTCTATTCTCAGTCCCACTTCGATCGTTATACAACCAAAAGAACTATTATTCATACTAGCTATTATTAATAATACTAGCTGTTATTATTGTTAACACTAGCTACTGTTATTAATACTAACTATTATTATTAACGCTAGCCATTAAACCGTCACTGGACACGTCAGCGAAAAATCGAACGCGAAATCTTCCATCCCCAATTTCGCATTCCCAAAAATAAAATTCCTCGCATTGGCGTAATCCATTAAAAAGTAGCCCACCTTGGCCAGCGTCGTTTTCGAGGATGCCAATTTCCTAGCAGATCCACCGGTGACTTAGTAACACCGCGATACCAGGATCTGCCAAAAGAAGCGCCGCGGGGAGGAGGGGAGGGGGTGGCACCGCCATCGTTCTTCATTATCGAGTCGAACAGCTGCGACAGAGCGGATCTCGAGCGCCGTTAAAGCGCGCTGGATGTCGTCCAACAGATTAGCGGAGGGACTTCCTCATTAGTATAATACGCGAAGATATCGGACAAACATGGTTCTGCAACAGCGTATCAGCCCCCCCCCTTCCCCCCCTCGGGCGATTAATCTTCTCCTAATATATCGATTCTCTCCGCGACGACGCACAGACTAATTATCATCGGCCCATTAGCCGTTCGTCGTTCGTGTGCCGTCGCGGTACTTCCGTCTCTTGTTTGCCGGCCGCCCGACAATTTTTTTCAATTAATCAAAATAACGCGCTCCTGCGAGCCGTCGAACGGGAACTTCGCCGACGAGGTGATTTTTCATCGGGGAGAAAGTGCATCGGTCGGTTTTCACGACGAGCTAATACCGGACGTCGAACGAGTTCTAAACGATCCTTTCGACGGTCGAAAGGTCTTTAAAGGGTCACGCACGCTTTCGACGATTTTACGGAAAGCAGAGTTAACTATTTTGTTTCGCCTTCTTCGCTTCGATGATTGAAACGTTTTAACCTCGTTTAAGAGTTTACTGTTTTCGATGGTTTTACGATTTTTGCTGTAACAGCTTGTGACTTAAGGCGATGATTTCGCGAGGGATTTTATTAGATTGAATATTATTTGTTTTTATTAAATTGAATGTTATTTGTTTGTTAAGTGTATTTTTATTGTTATTAAGTCTTTGGGGTTGAAGTTAGTGTAACCGTGGATTTATGATAAATTTTCTGAGTTGTACTATTTTTGAGTTTTTAATATTCTATTTTCTTTTTTAATAATTTTTTTAAACTAAGCTTTGTTAGTATAGAAATTGTTTTTAGAACGTGGTAAAATAATTTCAGCGGTGCCTTGTTATTATTAAAGTATATTATTACAAATATATTATTATTAAAAAGTATATTAATATATTATCAAAATCTAGAAACGAGAGCAAGACTTAAATTATTATTCAATTTTCTCATCCCTAAAATTACCATTCTTTGTCAAAAAAGATTTAATAAATTTCTACATTGAAACTTCCGTTCGAATAAAAATTTCCGAGTACGAAAGATGCGTTCTTGAAATAAAAGCTAACAACAACACGACGCTTTGCAGTCGGAAAATGTCAATTTTCCGTTCGAGCGATAGACGTTTCGACTGAAAAAAAATTGGAATTGGATAGCCTGAAAATCGTTCGCTCTTTTGCGAGGAAAAAAAAAGAATTAACTTTGACGTTTATATAAAAAACAAAAAAAAAAACAAAAAATACAAAAATACCGTCCAGGAGACGGTGGATAATTTGATTGAAAACCTCTACGTCCAATTTCAGCCGAATCAATCCTGTAGTTGTTCGATTCGCGTTTCACTCGCGTAGATGCACGCGCGGCCCTCTAAACGGCGCGTCGTTATTTATAGTTGCAAATGCCATGGTTATAGTCCGTTCATTGATCAACAGGAATTAATGTTCCGGCTAGAATTGTCGCTCTAGTTACAGTTATCGTGGACAATCGGATTGTATTTATGATAACGAACTCGATTTGGATGTCATTTGTTTATAATAATAATTTTTATGTTCATAGTGCTGTTGTTATTTTAGCAAAGAATCGTCGGTCTAGCAAAAATCCTACTTAGAAAATATGCATTAGATTATTTAAAATAGAAATGCTATAGTAAGAAAAAAATTTTAAATTTCAAATTAAAATAGCTTAATTTCTCAATCTTAAATCTATTGAAGAAAATATTAAAATTCAATACAATTTTATAAACGCGGCGGTCACATTCTTATACTAAATAAAATCACGAGAACTTGTTAAATTATTAAAGTCGAGCTCTCTTTTCACTAGTTTTTATTTTCAAAAAATCACAGTCGAATTTGAATTTTATTAATTCTTTTAGCTATGATATCGCGTAACTAACAACAAAAATTACGTTTTTGGTATCAGCGGTCGAAAATGATCTCGTTGTTTTCAACGAGTATTTTTGCGTCCCCGTCGAACAAAGCGCCACGAAACGAACGCGATACCTCGGCTTTCTCGAAACGAAGAGATAGAGCCGTGGAAGCTCGTTTTCTTACGATCTCTCTCGCGGAAGGCATTGTTTTCCGCGGCGAATATAGGCCAGAGACGGTCGGCGTCGCCGAGCGTGGCCGGGCTTAATAAAATCCTGAAAAATATGTTTTTTTTTCTTCGCCATCGACGCGATCCAAGAAAATCGGATAACAAACCACGGAGAAGAAATTCCAATTTGGCCGCGGTGTCGCGCCGATGATCGACGATGCGAAACGCCGTTCGGCCAGCTAAACGACATGAATAAATCAATCGCGGGCTAATTAGCCCGGCCACGCGGATTGATATCATTGATATGCTAAGCCGAAAGAGAATTCTTTCCTGGTGCCGCGAACGGTATTTAAATCAATCTTGCGGCCGGATTATTAACCCGTTGGCTCATAAATATGAAAACCGCGGCCGACGATCGAATTCACTCGGATCGCTGTTTAATGAACTAGTTATTGCAATAGTTAATAAAGCCATTGAATATCAGAGTCAGTGATGCATTTATAATTCTTTAAAATTATTTAAATCTTCCAAGAATATATGTTAATATAATTTCTATTTTATGTACTTTTATATAATTTATATTTATAATTTTATTTAATATTTAGTCTGTTGCTTTAGTTATTTTATTAATTACTTCACTCATTATTTTGCTGATATATGTTACAAATATTCAGTCTGTTGCTTTCGTTATTTTGTTAATTATTTTACCAGTTATTTCACTAATGATTCTGCTACCTACTTTAATAATTATTTCAGTAATTATTTTCCCAATTATCCCACCAACTATTTATTTCACTAAATTTTCACAATCACTTTAACAATTCCATTATTAACTATAAATCGTGATTCTATTATTATATTTCACTCATTACTATGCCAATATAAGAAAGAATATCGTTCACAATTCCTTTCGCTTAAAACAACGAACTTTGTCACCTGTATTTCCTTCATCGCTATTATAATAATTAAATAATATATATAAATATATAAATAATATAATAATATAATAATTAAATAATATAATATAATAATAATTAAATAATATGATATTATAATAATATAAATTGATAATTCCATACAGTCGCAAAATGCAATCGATAAATCGAAAACAGACAAAAAACAACGTAAAATTCCGCTTCGAAATTTCTCAGACCTGTACGCGGTCCCCGCGTTTCCGGGCGGCGCAGTGATTGCCTCTCCGAAAAGCAATACAATAGCGTGTTGGGCGGCCGGGCTAAATTCGTGATTTCCCATGTCGCACCGCGGCTTCTTGTAACACGGTGTCGCAACGATGTTTGCCGAGCCGGTCGAAATTGGTCGTAGCATCGACACGGAACACGCTCTCGCTCTCTCTCTCTCTCTCTCTCTGCTCGTCTTCTTCGCCTTGTTGGCCGCGTTCGTGGTAAGATCGCGAAAATTCCGCCTCGCCAGCTCGTACAAGAAAGGGGATTACATCGGCGGCAGGACAATGCCTGACCGTTGTATACTCCCTTCCCCGTTCGTCGAACGTCTTTGCAAAATCGCGAAATTGCCTATCAGTGTCGCTTGTTCCCCGACCGGCCTCGTCCGCCCGTTCGCGGACGTCCTTTGTAAAAAATCTGGCACACGATTCGGGATGAGTTTTCGAAACCGTTCCAGCGATTTTTAACGTGTTCGACGTGGCGCTCGATTTTCTGTCTTTCACGCGGTGGAAGTCGAATGAATTTAGGGGATGTAATTATTGAAATCCTAAAACTCATCTTTAACGGCACGAAGGTTATTTTCGAATTTAATATAATAATTTTCGCTACGCTTCAGATGAATAATGGAATAATAGTTTAATAGTATAATAATTTTCGCCGCACGATTGCAAAGGGTTAGAGTCGAGAGATCACTGCGTATTCTGAGAACGGACTCCGCGGTATGCTTATGGCTGGACTGTTGACGTTCCCGCCGATACTTTTTCTCTTCCGCGGGATCTGTTCGCGAGAGCCCAGGGCTCCGGGGCGGTAAGACGACAAGCGCCGGCGATCGATGAGTCTCATTTCGCCATCTGTTCCCGTTGAACTACTTCGAAACTCGATTTTCACCGTTCCATGCTCGCCGTATAACTTACTCGCGGCTGGGCTCCGCGGATTGCATTACCGTCCCGCTTTTTTACGTGCGACCGCCTACGCGAGACCCGCGGAGCGCCAGGGCCTCGGAAGGGTTGATTTTTTAATCGTAACAACATATTTCGATTATTTGGTGAGAAGGGGAAGGTTTATTATTAGTAAGTGAGTAATGATTTATTATTCAATATATAACAATATTGTTTAATATAAAATCCTATTATTTAATATATAACCCGATTATTTAATTAATAACCCTATCGTTTAATATATAAGCCTATTATTTAATTAATAAACCTATTGTTTAATATATAACCCTATTGTTTAATATATAACCCTATTATTTAATTAATAACCCTTTGCACTCGACTGGTGACTCCGAGGTACCAATAAAAATTATTTCATTGCAACTCAAAATAATTTTTATAACAAGAAGATCTAGATTGAAAAATTGTTAAACATGGTTAATTGAGATTGCACCTGTCTAACGCAAGAACGATAGAAATTAAGAAGATCCCTCGGCGGCGACGCGCTAATTAAAAGACGAGCCAAAATAAAACGAACAGGATACGAACGAATAAAATCTGTACGACGGTTCGTTAATGGATGTATAATCGGTGTCCACGTTTCTTACGTCCACCGTTCTTATATAATATAACGAAAGACCGGGGAGTCTCGTCGAAGCTAATTAAAATTTTATGTCTTCCTCCCGCGAGTGCTTCTTCTGTCCAATTTAATTGGATCGATTATCGGAAATATTTCCGGGCCCAACCCTCCACCCCGCCCCCCCCCCCCCCCCCAACCGTACCCTATAAACGACGCGTGACTCGCGAAATGGCCGCCGTCGTTCGCTGTGAAATGCTTTCGGGACGATACCTTTAACCCTTCGCGCTATAATAAACGAGTCAGACTCGCGACAAAGATTCCACGCACGACCTACTAAATATGAATGTTATTAATTTATTTCAAATCGAAATCAAATTTAATTGTTCTGTTATCGAAGCTCAGAGACGAAGATAAATAAAGAGAATATAAGAAATAGGAATTGTTTGGTCCTATTAAAGGAAATATTGAGTACGAATAAATGCTAATTAACGCAACGTTAATGGAATCATAGTGCAAGGGGTTAATTATAATGATATCGGTAGAAATCAAATTTAATTCTATCATTATTAAAATTTTGAAACGGAAGTAAATACAGACAAAGAAAGAAAACAAAAATGATTAATTAATTAGATATTTATTATATTCAGTAATGTCACTTTGCTTTCTAAGATACAAAAGTTTATAATCGTAATTTATTTTTTTAAATGTTATAGTCAATTTAATATTGATTAAATAATAAGTATCTTGTGTGAAGCATGAAATAAAAGTGCATATATGGTACGAACGTGAATATATGTGTGAACGTATATATACGCTTTTTGTACATAAATGATCGTTCTTGGAGGACGTATATATACGTCCGTCGAAAGGGTTAAACCGTTGCGTCATTTGTCCGGCGAACATCCGCGCGCCGCTGTCGACGAGTCGCGCGCCCGCTACATTGTTGCGCGGCTCCGATCGAATCGCGTGGATACCGCAAACCGTAACGCACCCAAATCAATTGCAATCATCGTGCCGAACAGAACCGGGTTGATATTCGTCCGCAATTGGAGATGTGCATCGCTTGCTGCACCAACTTTGTACAGAGGCCTCGAAATGTATAGTCGACCAGAATTTGCGAGCCTGTCGAGGAACCGCTCTGTAACCTATCGATCGCTTGTCATTAGTAGACTGCGGACGTCCGTGAGGTTCCCGGTTCTACAGGGCGTTCCAAAATCATGGTATTTTCAAGAGGTTCCAAGTGGGTTCCCGATGTTATTTGAAGCAAGGTTTTCCTTTGCAATAATTTTCTCCGTGGCGGCGTTAACGAGTTATTAATGAAAACAGCGGACCAATGAGAGAAGAGCTTGTCGAGATTGCATTTCATTGGTCCGTCTTTTTCGTTGATATCTCGTTAACGAGGCCTCTGAGAAAATTATTGCAAAGGAAAAAGGTAGTTTAAATGATCCGAGGAACCTTAGAATTTTGTGAACCCTAAGCCGTGATAAAGTAGAAATTATATAAAATTATATAAATTATATAAAATTGCATAAAACAGAAATTATATTAATATAGATTAGTGAAAGATCTAAATAATTTTAAAGAATTATAAATTTATAAAACAACTAAAGCAATAGACTAAATATTAGTAATATATACATATTAGTAAAATAACTAGTGAACTAAATATTATTAATACATACATGAGTAAAATAATTACTAAACTAACTATTAAAATAGCCAAAAAAATAATTAAAACAACCATTAAAATTATCAGCAAAATAATTCTACGAATAAAACAATAGATCATTAAAAAAACAGCATAACCAAAACACGAATCTACGAAGCGCCCTTAAAAATCGCATTTCGCATAAAGATCCGCCGTTTAGGCGTGCAGTTTCTCGTTTCGGCCGAAAGACGCGACTAGCAACCGTGCATCCTCCGCCCGACGACTTTCTGATAGCCGAGTTAGTAAGGCGGATGCTACTCGACCTCAGCGTCTTTTTTTTTTCTCTCCGCTCCGTGCCGAAGTACCCGAAGAATGGAAACGAAGTGTACGCGGCCGTAGGTATTTAAGAGTAGTGAAGTAGCCACCTAGCTGCGATACCGAGGGGGGGGGGGGGGGGCGGACGGAGCGAGCGTTTCTAACAGCAGGGATGGGCACAGAGACCGCTCGAACGGAATCGTTCCACCCTCGGCGGAGAAAAGTTTTTTTTTTTTTAACCGGAGATCGCTCCCGTAGGCGATGCGCGCACCGTTTGCCGATTGATTTTTCCAAACTTCACGCTTTCGCCATCCTTTTCGCCGCCGTTCGGACCTGTCTATATAATTTGTTCGTTAACATCAGACAGACCTACGATTGCTGAAAGTTCGCAGAATTCGGATTGAACGAAGTTAATTAATTTAAATAGTTGATGCGCTTGGAAAGAGCCTTTTCGTTATTTTACTGCAATGAGAACACTTTGTGTCTGGTATAATGTATACACTATACATTATTATACTATAGCGTCGAGCTCTGTTTTAAATTGTATAGCGTGAACCGAGCTCGGAATTAAAAGGCGCGCGATGCTAGGGTCGCGAAGGCCACGCCTTCTGAGTCGACTTGCGCGTCTCGTCTTTGGTATTAGCCTAAATGCTAGATAAATACATGTATATGTAGGAAGAGGAACTGGTGGTTAAGGTGCTCCGTGTCTAAAGATCCGATCGCGGTCGCTCATTCTCGCGATTCGCGTGTCTCGCCGAAAGTTTCGCGGCTTTAGTTACTCCGGTTATTCCATTCGCACGAGCGAGAACGTTTCGCGGTGGTTAACGACGCGAACGGCAGGAAATATTAGCGAAGAAAATGTAATCTCGCGCGGGGAGGAAGAAAAAAAAAGAACCCCCGCTCGAATATATAACTCGCCCCGCCGTTATGGTCGTTACGGAATCTACGCAACCCTTAACCTTTAAAAGGCGTTTCCATCTCGGAGAAGGCAAAAGGTAGAAAAAAGATTGCCCTATATTTCGACCGCGAATCTCCACCTCCTCCTCCTCCTCCCCCTCTCGGTTCGACGCTCTCTCTTTTTTCATTCGGCAAGTTTCGCAATTTTTTGGAAGAACGCGTTCGCTTCGGAACTCGCTCGCTACCCTTGCTAATTAATATCTCGAGCATATGCTGAACTTTCTTTTTATCAGCTATAGTATAATCGGTTCCTTCGATGATACAATGGCGAGTTTTGGAATTATTTTGGAAATAGTCTATGAGACTGAGAGGCAAGAATGAGTTAGGTATAATTATAGTAAAATCCATTTTCGAAAAAGTTGACTTGTATATGGAAATAGAAGGGTTGGAAAGACAGGTGAAATAAATTGTAAATTTACTGTTAACTTGTTCTAGGATTATTTTCATAATTTTAGGAATTTTTGTTACATATTATTTTGTTGTAGAATATTTTATTAATTATATTTCCTTGTATAATATTTTATTAACAGTATTACCTTATATAATATCTCATTAACAATATTTCCTTGTACAACATTTTATTAACAGTATTTCCTTATATAATATTTTATTAATAGCACTTCCTTAAATAATATTTCATTAACAATGTCTCCTTATGCAATATTTTATTAACAGTACTTCTTTATACAATATTTTAACAAAATTTGCCCAAGAAACAGCGCTACCTTTTCTTATAATCAAAATTATAAATAAATAAAATGTATAAAAAAAAATCGAGAACTAATCATCGATTTAAAAGAACATTTTAATCGACCATTTCGAACATTATTCGGCGACTTTGTGCATTCATCAGCAATCCGTGCTACGATCATTTTTTCCGGCAGTTTCGCAGCGAGGTTTCTACGCGAGAGAAAGGGACGTTAGGGAGAACAGTCCTCCCATGGAGAGCAGAGAGGGGTTTCCCTCGTTAATGTCGACTATCAAAAGGTCGTTGAGGAAATTGTCTCTCTCTCTCTCTCTCTCTCTCTCTGCTTTTCTTTCGTTAAACAGAAAAGCGGCGGTGAATTATAATGGCGGGCCCACCATCTGGCCAGCGTCAGATATCACCGGCGCAAAGGGACAATGAAATTTCCATTTTTTTTTAAGCTCCCCGAGATTCCCTGATATTCTATCGCGATATTTAATCTCGCGACAACGCGGCAACGCGTTACCGATTAACCTGTTGCATTTACGCGTCTCCCATTTTCGTTTCGTCGAAAACGCTTTCGCCGTTTTCGTTTTCTCCGCGCGCGCTTTGACATAACCTCGAATAAATAGTCGCGAACGATTGGCTCGCGAGTTTGGCATCGCGCACGAGAAAATGGTGGCTGGGGAACGGAAGCAACAAAATGGCGTCCGAGAGACGTTGAACGAGTTATTAATGCTTAATGTACGAAGTATAATTTGTGATTTAATTGTAATTTATGTATTATTGTTTTAGATTGTAATTTGGAATTTAATTGTAATTTATATATTATTGTTTTAGGTTATAATTTAGAATTTAAAGTAGTAATTTTTATATTAGTAATTATATTTTATAGTAGTATATTATATTATATTATATAGTAGTATATTATATTATATTATATAGTAGTATATTATATTATATTATATAGTATAGTATATTATATTTTATAGTAGTAATTATTATATTGTCGTTTGGATAAAATCACTTTTAAAATCACAATCGCAGCTCCGCGCACAGGCGGCGAGATCTCCGAGCTTATTATTTCGACAAGCCGATGCTGAAAGGGTTGATACGTTTCACCTTCTGTTCTTTTTGCAAGGAAATGTCGCGGGCCGCGCACGCGAACGGAAATATAGACGGAAAAGTAGCCGCGAAAATGAGAAAACCAAGGGACGTTACCACCGCGTGCACGCGAGCGCAACGGTTATTAAAATTAATAGCGAAAGAAGTGTTTCTGGAAACGCGTTTAGCTCGCGCAAATGAATTAGGAAGCTGGCTTCCCCCTGTGTTTCGTCGGCCGGAATCCCGTTTCCATTCCGTAGAAAAGAGAGATACGTGCTCCGGAGGCCGCGTGCGAGTGCTAGATTTTGACCCATTTTCCTTTGTTACGGCGAGTGTTCTGCGTCGGGGGATAAATATATTAAAGAGTAAAGACGCGATACGGAACTACGGCCGACCGTCAAAGATCGGATTTTGCCGAGTTTATTAAAAACTTTCTGCTCGACGATTGTACAATTCTTTAAGTTCTGGAATTCTGCGCTGTTTGCAGTTTGGTGAAACTTTGATCTAACGCGATCACTAACTTTTATTCTCGCTTTTTGATTGCTCCGCGAAAATTTCTAGGAAAAATACAATTTTTACAGAAAATATTAATTATGAAAATATAATTTATTATGCATTTATTTATATTAGGTCCAATGATGTCATTTTATTCGCGACATATATTTCTGAAAAATAATATTCGTAAAAAGAAGAAATTAGGTCTGCCGACGGCACAGTTACAACCTCGCACCCCTAAAATTAAGTGAAACGTCATTTCATCCAGCCAATTAGTATCAATTATCCGCGCGCTTTCCAAATTATTTCCACGGCTTCCGCGACCGTGAACGAATCGCATATTCCGCGAGCGGATTCGCGACGCTCCATTTCGCGCTCTCGCAACTTCCAACGCTGGATAAAGTTTCGTCGAACAACCCGCGGCGAAAAAACCGCTTCCGCGGCATGTAACCTAATTCTGTAAAGCAGCGATCAGCGGCGTTAATCGCTGAATTGGTCCGCGCCACCCTCGATATCGTTCGCCTTATTTTACATTCCGTTTACGCGGCACCATCCAGCGTTCCGCGAAGCATTCTACGAAGCATTCTGCGGAGCCGTTCCCCGGCGTAAAGATCCCGCAGCTTTAATTCGATCACGGCCAGGTCGGGTCACGAGGTTCCTTCAAGGAAGTCGAAGCGCACTCGGGGAAACCACTTGGCCGCGGCCGCACTCCGCGCGATTTCTTTTTCCACGTCGCGGGCGAAACTGTTGCGTCCTCGACGACGACGAGCGACGACGAGCGAACGCGTCGACAACACGTCGCGGTGCCCGCCCACGGTCGCGCGCGAGCAAAAATATTCCCGGAGTCCTCCGTAGGCGGTGTGGGGGGGTTAGGGTGGGGGTGTAGAGGGTTGGGGGTGGCGGAAAAAGGGCCAGGAAAAATCGGACAGCCACGTTGCGGAGTTTCGCCAACATCTGTCGCGATCCAGTAAATTCGAAGTTACGCCCGAAGGAAGCCGTGGCGCGTCCCAGCCGTGAGAGACCGAACACACCTTTAATACCCTTGTCCAGGTTGCAAAATAAAATGTCGTCGGGGGAAATTTTATTTCGCGCAACCGGCAAAGGGACAATACGAATTTTCGTCTCGGCGTTGCTCTTCGTGCGCTTTGTAGGTCGCTGATATTTTGTAATGTTCTCTTACTATACTGTGTACTATATTGTTGCGAACTTCGTTGCTTACACGCGTTATACAGTACTATACTATGCAATACTGTGCTATACGATACTATGATATATGATACTGTACTACACGATACTATGCTATACGCTACTATGCTATAGATGCTATACTATACGATACTACACTATACTATACAATACTATACTATACAATTCCATACTATACAATACTATGCTATACGATACTATACTAGACTATTCAATACCATACTATACAATACTATAAAATGCAATACTATACTAATACTGTACTATACTATACAATACGAAGAATTTATTTTATCAAATAATGTTCCCCCGGGCTTACATGGAATACCCGGGGGTAATACTGATACTATATACTGATACTAAACTATACTATGCTTTAAAAAAATTGATCTATAATTTATCGAACTTATACTGTAAAAAAGTTTCCCATACCATACGTATACTATATACTAATACTGTACTATATTATACCATGCGTGGCATTCTATTCTCAAGCTACGCTATTGACAATTTGCTTTAGGACAGTATCATATTACGGTGACTTAACCAGGACAATCCGCCGTAATATACACAGTATACATATATTATATACAGTATATGTATATACAGGGTGTATCAAAATTATTGTAACTCCGTGAAATGAGGGATTCCCGAGGCCGTTTCGAGTGACCTTCTCCTCTGCGAAAATGCAATCCGCGGCTTCGTTAACGGGTTATTAACGAAAAACAATAGCCAATGATGAGAGGCGTGTATCTCTCTATCTTCTTGAAGCTCGCGCTTGGAACTCGTTCTTTCGCGGCTCGCCTTCTCGCGGAACGAAACGAACTCTCGCCTAAGGCCATTTATTCTCGGTCAAAGGAGCCACTTCGTTGCATGAAATGTCGGATGTACATTTTATCGATTCACCGCGTGGATACGAATTTGATATTTTGTCAAGTTCTTGCGGCGTCTGCGCTCCGCGCGTTCATCGTCGAAATTTTTTCGACTACGGCGAGTTTAGCTGTCATTAATGATTTATTAATCATTTGTCGATCGAGTGTAGTTTAGTATTAGAATTTTGTTACATGGTTAATTGATGGTTGATTTTGCTAACTTATTATAATTATTTTTTCTTATTTTTACGTCGAGCTGGGTTTTTGATAACATGGTTGGTACAGTGTTAGATTATTCATTAGATTTTATATATTTATAATATTATGTTAAAGTTTTGTTTTTAAATAAATACTATGTTCTTTCAATTTTATTTCAATTATATGATATTTATAAAATATTATTTCATTTATGTAAAATTTATGAAATATTATTCTATTTATATGAAATTTATAAAATGTTATTCTATTTATATGAAATTTATAAAATGTTATTTTATTCATATAATATCACTTCTACAATATGTTATTTTATTCATATAATATCACTATTCTACAATATATAATTTATTCATACAATTCGTACCTATTTTCTAACGCTTGGACATATATATACGATCTACAACCTGACTTACAACTCGCTTCATGATTCGCTTCACGATTCGCCTTATAGTTCGATCTTCAATTCGCCTCACAATTCGCCTCACGATTCGCTTTACAATAATTCGCTTTAAAATTCGCCTGATAATTTGCATCATTCCATCGTAGCCAATTCTTACAGATCTACATTTACACGGTACAGCAGTCTTATGCCTAACAATAGTCTCGGACTCCATCGATGAATGACGGCACGGTTTCTTCGTATGCACAATCTCCGACATCGTTGATTATTTCGAATATTATTGCAAGTTTGAGGAAAAGCCGCTCTTACAGTGAAGATAATTAATAGTAGGCGTACTATATAGTAACAGGTGCAGTATCTTACCTGTGAGAAAGGGTCGATCATTATAGCCACCTAACGGCTCGATCGACAAGCAAAGCCAACACCCCCGCGCCAATAATAATCATTCTATTCCCTTACTTTATTATAATTTCTAATTTGATATAAAAATGTAAGAGATAAATATAATAAATAATATTTTTATTAACAATTCACTCGCCACTCCGTGATGTCACATACGCCGAAAAATACAAGTAGTTCCTTCTAAAATAAAATCAACCGTTCGCTCACCCAATTGCATTCTTAATTCATAAAAATAAATCAAAGTCCCATTCGCACGGCTTGTACACAAACATCTCGCAAGCGATACATACCCACGTGAATCGAATCGACATCACGCCGTATCGGAACAAATGTTTCGAGTACTGCGAGGCGTCTCGAGAACGGAAACGGTATTCGCGAACCCCGCGGGGGTGAATAAAAGAACGCCGTCCCCGGCGCATATTTACGATAAACAAATTACAGGCAGAATTTCAGTTGCAAATTCCGGGCGGGGACCGCTTTGTACGCCATGAAATTTGCAACCTCGCGCCGGCGATTCGGGCGGCGTCAAAGGTAACCCGGAGCCAATATTTCTGGGAAGACCCGAGTGCAAAGAGCAACACGGCTATGAGACAGAGAGAGAGAGAGAGAGAGAGAGAGAGGGCCTCTCCTACGCCGTGTGTCAAAGGGATAATATAATGTTAAAGGGACAGACTTGAATATCGCCGAGGGATGTTCTACGCGCTTTATCTTCGCCGGCCAAAGAAAATGAATCTCTCCCCGTTACCGCGCGCGGCGCGACCCCGGCCGAATCGATACACCCTCGAAAACTTTCCCCGTACGAGACCCGTACCGCCCATGGTGGTCCGGGACCCGGCGAATTTTCTGCCAAAAACGAGTTATAAAAGCTGTAGATAAAGACCATCGTAGATAACTAGATAAGACTCTCTCTATTCTTCTCTTTCTCTCTCTATGGTGTCTCTTTATGGTGTCACGTGACCTTGCATTTTTATCGCAATAATTTTTCTCTGTTGCGTTTATTTTTATTGCAATAATTTTTCTTCGTTGTATTTATTTTTATTTTTCATTTTTCTCTCTTGCATTTATTTTTATTTTTTATTTTTCTCTATTTCTCTCTTTTTCTTTATCTTTCTTTCTTTCTATTTCTCTTTTTCTTAATCTCTGTTTTTTGCCTCTTTCTTCATTTCTGTTTTTTCTGCCTCTCTTTCTTTCTTTCTATTTTCTCTGTCTCTTTATTCATTTCTGCCTCTCTATTTTTCTTTTCTTTTTTCTATCTTTCTATTTATCCTTTTCTTTCCCTCTATTTCTATTTCTCTTTCTCTCAGTGTTTCCGTCTCTTTTTCCAACCTCCTGCTTCTCTCTTCTTTTTCTCTGCTTTGCTTTGCTTTCGTTCTTCCTTTCTGCTTTTTTTATTTCCCTTTCTCTCTCTCTCTCTTTGTCTTTCTTTGTCTCTGTAGCAGGTACTTTTATTCAATCAATTTTATTGCGGCGTCTCGTCCCCGGGTTTGAACGTCGTTGGTAACGCTACGTATCCACATGGGAGCGCGCCGTCAGAACAGCTTTCACGTCTCTGTCCATTTCGGAGTCCATTGAGCGGCCTGTAACTCCGCGCAGACGTTTCGCGCACCGCCGACAATGATTTTGTCGAACCACTAAAAACGACGGGTTTCACGTAAAACATAAACTTTCGTACGTGTCTCATGCCAAAAATTAATTAATTCCATCTGCTAAAACAGGGACAAAAAATTATCCCGTTAATTATGTCTTTGTACTCGAAGTCGAAGAATCATTCCGTTAATTAACCCTTTGCAGTCGAAGCCACGTCAACTAAAAATCTGCAATAATTTCACCGACATATAAAATTTCTATTTTATTTGTATGTATATTCTATGCATATGAAATTGTATCTTGTAACTCGTGGTGCAACAACAGTTATATCTTTAATAATTTTTGAAATCTAATTTTCCATAATATAAAAATTATTTTGCAACTAATTTATTTGCAAAAATTATTATTAAACGTTTGCAGCGCACGATTGCATAAATTATAGTAAAACCTTCGCAACACGCATTCGCAAAAATGATTGTTACGTTAACGGTACATCGTACATCATCCCTGACACAGTAATCGCGTCAGGTTCGACGGGAGAAATCGCAACAAGATCATTGAAACTTCTGCACGTGTCTCGTTAGCCTTTACAAAAAGAGGCGACTGTTATTACGTTTGCCGGGAGTGTGCACTCGAGGGTAAAAGTCAGGGTCGTTTTATCTAATAGGCACCTTGGACATACCGCCCAGGGCCTGTGGACACATGATTCATCAAACAGAAAGCAGAGCAAGACCAGCCGAGACGGTGTAGAACGTGTCCGCGCGCTCCAAGATTTATGAAATTCGATTCGATCGGTGACCAGAATTCTTCTTAACAAAAAAGGAACATTAAACGACGTTAAATTACATAGGCGTTAATAAAATATAAATAGTAACAGAATAAACTGTTTACTAAATTAATATACTATTTAGTAAATTAATATACTATTTACTAAATTAATATACTATTTGATAAATTAATATACCATTTACTAAACGAATATACCAATTGTACAGTCAGTGTAAATCCCGTACAGTTTGCTAATACATTTTCTTCGAAGCGAATCTCAAGAGAAGAGTCTCGTCGCTCTCGAGAGTTTAACCAACAAATGAACAGCAATAAACTGCTCCGCAGTCCTCGCTTTATTGTTTCGAATGCTCGTAACAGCCGAGACGCTGTTCTCTCTCTATTTTGCAACGAACCGCGGACAGAAACTTGTTTGTTAAACAGCGGATTCCGCAGTTTCGGGGGGCGAACCCCGGGACGGGCTCGTAATGGAGGGCGAAATGATAAAGCAGCGATCGCGAGGGAGTGGCCGGCCACGGTGTTGTCTATTATTTTCTCGTTTTCCGTAAACCGTGCGCGCCGTGTGATTGTATTATCGCAGGACCTGGCATAAGAATCGTATTTTCGCGGGCCAACTTTTCTGCGACCGGTAACGCCTCCTAAAACCGCGACTTTGTCATTACAGCGAATTATAGTCGCGACGCTCGATCGAGTAGATTCTAACCTAATTCTGTTCCGAGTCGGTATATTCAAAAAAAATATTAAAAAAGAAATTTTTTATTTAGTAGTAGAAGAGAAAATATTGTAATTTCCAAAGTCCATGAATATTATCTCGATTTTGACAAGATTTAAAATTTGAGAAATTCTCAATAATTTAAACTTTCACTTATCAGATAGCACAGTTTCGATTAATTTCTCTCGATCGCAAACAAAACGCGGTACAAAGGGAATCGATTTAATTCGTAGGAGCAGAGTTCGATAATAATAAATTACGAAAATGTATTTCCATATTTCCGTAGCCGGCGCTGGATTATAAAACAGTCGCATTATTACAAATCCGATAATGCAGTCGGTCATTTTACTTGCTAATTAACCAACCAATTAAAGCTACGACCGTGCACAATTTAATATTAAAGTGTATGCTTACGATCCATTAAATCGTCGAATCCCTCGCGAGCCAATAATGTAATCCTATTTTAAAATCGTTCCGCGTTTCCTTATCCCCGATTTGCAATAGTAGAAAAGACTCAAAGTTATACGTTATCGATGTAATTAATAATTAAGTCTAATTATTATTTAGTATTCGAACCATTACATTTACTATTATACTATACCACGAATCTTTAGACAAAATAAAAATGATCCAGCCAAGAGAAAATCTTTTAAACTCTCAAATAATTATAAAAATTTATAATTAACGCGTCAACATTTTTACTTTCTTTTAATCAATACTCTATAATATATACCACGTGTTCATTTCTACCATAAACGCATCAAATTCACGGTCTGCTCATTAATTTACAAACAAGCGTTTTCGAGATTGTTGCTATCTCAGCAAATTTTCCAAGCAGGAGGCATCGAAGAGGAACGTTTTGAAAATAATTTCGCGATCTCCTGTTCAATTAAAAAATTTCCAATTATCCGGAAGAACTGACAGACCGTTTAAAAGATCGAAGACGTCGGCGAATTAATGAACTTCTCGAATAAAAATATTAGTTTACAAGTTTCCGTTCCGCCTGGCCGCCGGTTTCGCAGAAGTTTTCCGTGCCGTTGTTTTGATTGTTATCCCTCCTCCACCCCCTCCACCCTCCTCCCTCGGTAATTACCGGAACGTCTCGGATATCCGGTCGATGTTCAGCCTGTGCAAGCAACGTTTCGTCAACAGACCACCGGGCACCGGGCGCTGCCGCGGCCGTCGCCTATATCGAGCGATCGGCGAACGTGTTCGGTTTGTTTATTACATTGCCGTCGGAGCGTGCGGGGGGAGGGGCGCTTCGCGGGACGTCGCTTCGACCGAGGCAATCACGCGAAGCCGAAGACGTTCCACGGGAACCGACGCGGCGGGCCGCGCGGCATCGGAAACGCTCTTTAGAAAACGACAACGGATCGCAGCCCCCCCTCCCTCCCCCCCCTCCTTTTATCCGGGCGAGACTCGAGCGGATATGCCGGAACGAAAGTCTATTTCCGGCATTTTTCGGATCGCAAATATTCAGAGCTGTTCGCGCGCTGTTAGCCGTACACTTACGTTTCTCCGACGACCGAGATGTTCCTGCGAGATATTCGACTATATTCGAGTAATCGAGACGTCTATTTAATCGAGACGTCTATTTAATCGAGACGTCTATTTAATCGAGACGTCCATTTAATCGATACATAAGGCGTAATTGTGAGATATTCTAGTATAAATATAGTAGTGGCAATTTTATTTATATTATTTTCGATTAATATCTTCCAGTTGAAATTTTATAAAGGATTTTTTATCGGCAATTTGAATTTCAATAAATTTGTAATAGAAACGTCGATGATATTTGTATTAATATACTGTGACATTTGTTTGCAATTTTATTTCTTTTATTACTTGCAATTTTATTTCTTTCATTACTTGAAATTGAAATTGAAATTTCATTCAATTTAAATTAAATTAAGTTTAAATTAAATTCAATTCAATTCAAATTGAATTAAGTTTAAATTGAATTACGTTTAAATTAAATTACCAAACTAAGATAACAAAATCTCCGTCATATTAACAAACTAAGATTGATTCAACGTCTCCGCGCGGATGAAACAATACTGCAGGCTGCCGCAATTTCCGTCTAAGGAACGTTGAAACGAATCGCGCGCCCGGTTACCTTGTAAATCTTCGCGCACAATAGAACCGGCGTAGAACAGGTGACCGTAATTAATTAGCACAGGGGTGTATCCATTCACTGTGCCGAGGGATCTCGTGCGTCTAGCGCGGCGGGAATCAAGATTTCATTTTCAATTACATATTTCCGGGACAATGGATGATTAAATCCGGTTCCGCGCGCGGTTCCATTTCGCGTCATTCCGCCTCCGCCTCGTTTCAACTCGAAGGGAAAATTAGTCGGGCCGATTACCCGGCGAATTATTTAGTCCGGCCAACGATAGGCTCTCGATCGCGGCGCACCGTCCATCGCGCATTATACGGCCGCTCGTAAAAACCAAAACCCGCAGAGAGAAATTGCGTCGCCTTCGCGCGACGAAAAGGGGGTTCTTTCTCGTGGAGAAAGCCGGGGGGACAGTTACGACTCCTTGGAAATCCAGGACGGGGTCGGAATGCCGGCTCGCGTCGCGGGATTGAATCCGTTGGAAGTTACACCGCCTTACCCCCCTCTCCGAGTCTCGAAACTGGAGGAAACGTCGCCGATAATTAGCGGAGACAATTCACCGGCTAGCGTCCGTTCGCTCTAATCGCGAAACTTTCCTTTTTAACGTGGGACGCGGCTGGCGGTTTTTATGCAAAGATTCCGCGTCGATCGGGCAAGAAACGCGCGAACGTTCGTTTTCTTAATCATTTTAAGAGGACGCTGCAACGGCGATCATGAAAAAAGCTTTATACGTACCCGTTTCGTTGCGAAGCTTGAATTCAACCCATTGCCGTACTTTAACGAGGCAGATGCAGATTTTTTAGTAATAAATTGTTAGGTATTAATATTCACCCGCTCCTTTAAGTAACAATTACATATCACTCTCTCGTTAGCAATATTTAAATATTAGAGCAGACGTGAGCGAATAATAAATATAAAATTCCTTTCTCTTCGAAGAAATTAGTGCGATCGAAAATATAACCAAATAGTAATTATCTAAAAATAAGTGGTGCTCCGTGAAGAGCATGCAGTAGTGCAACCATAAACGGCGACAATATGATAATAAATCAACCTTGAGCAACAAACATCGTCCATTGATTTCGTACAAAAGAATGGAAGGAACTCTCGTGGGACGCTTTAACAATTTTCCACGCGATTATAAATATTAGCTAAACCAATCCGTAGTCCCGGCTGGTATTCGAAAAGCGGTTCGACAGACCGCCTCGTCGAGTTAATAAAATCGTAACCGGCCGTGTGCTCGAGGAAATTCAGGCCAGCCATTGAACAGCGAGGACCCCCGCCCCCGCACGCCGGAATCTCGTTCCTCCCGGTAGCCGCCGCCGCGAGGTTCTTGTGTAACAGAACTGAAAAGACTGTCAATAATTGCTCAAGAAATTGCTTAAAGTACGGGTTAAAATTCCGTATCGGGGTTATGCACACGTTACCGCATCCCGTCGGCCGGCATTCTTCATTCTCCGAAGGCTCTCGCCGCGTTCACCCCCCACCCTCCCGCCCCCTCCGCCCCTTTAGACACACGTAATCTATTAACCGGAGGGCTCGGTCGCGCGCAGTCCACCCCCTGCATTATGCAATCAATCGAAAGACGGCGCATAAACCGAATTGGAAACGCGGCGGCGACGGTGCCTCGTGAAACGGGGGCGCGGGGGTCACAGGGGTCTTTTTAGACGCGGAAAGGTCCCGATGGCAATCTGTGAAATTTCTCTTCCGTGGAAAAATTCGTCGGCGATACCGCCCGCATTTCTTCCGTGGAACCGGTGACCGGCCGAGTCACGAAGAAAAAATTACGCGATTGCGATCCGCCGAAGTAAATTGTTTCCGCCGCCCCGACGGCGAGAGGCGACTGTCAGGCGCGCGCTTTGCAATTTCGTGTACGGTCCGAGATAAGCGGAGCGAAATAATCCGTTAGGACTCGTATTTTCCGCGAATGGAAGTCGCGGGGGCTGGTTTCCTCGAAGCTCATCGATGAAATGATTTTAGATCCGTAATTTTATCGACTGCATCGACTTTCTTTGTTACAGCAAAATTGGGATTTGTTTATCTTGATTTTAACGTTTCATTTAATACGATTGATTATTAATGATTTGAATATTATTTTATGAAGTCATTGGTAGTTATACTTAATTCGGAAATAGTGATCGACTATTTATATACAATATAATTTATAAAATATTGATATTATATATAATTTATTAAATATAATTTATTATGTGTTGAATATAGTGGTATCATTGGCATTATATTAATAACTAATTTAGCTGTGCGACAATGTACTCCGCAGCCTTTTTTATTCCTTAAATTCTGCGATCATTATACTTTTTTAGACGCTGTTAAGATATCGCGGACCTTTATTTAGGACGCCTCGATACGATCTCCCGCGATCCTATTTTTAACGGATCTGTAGGATAACGTTGTGTTGCATGTCATTAGGATGTTTAGCACGCCTAAACCCCCGGGTGCCGAAGTTTTTAAGAATTATAAAAGTATTTATAATTACAGCTGAGGCATTTCGACCTCGCGCGAGGGTTGAAGAATTTTCCTGGCACGGTAGATTCTGATAAAAGATTTCTGAAAATATAAAAGAAACTAAAAAAACAATTAAAATTCCATTCTCTGTATTTAGCACTCATTTATTTTTTTTTAAATTGTTGAAAGTGTAACAGTTATATAAATTCGATTTCGTATGCATAAAGCAATAAATGCAGCAACAAATCATATAAAATATATTAAATACTTTATCACTATATTAAATATATTAAATATAATAAATAAGAACCACCCAAAATATTTCTAAAGTTTAAGTTAAAATTGCCCCAACTGCAAAGGGTTAATGCACACTATTTACTATTTTTAATACTATCTACATTTCCTATTTTCAGTAGCGCACAATATTTTATTTAATTATTCCTCCATTTCTCTTTTCGTTATTTCGACACGGAAGAATCGCTCCGGAAGAAAATCGCGCGGAATTATTGATCACGATTTATCGGCAGCATAGTCGCCGGCCGGTTCGGCTCCGAGAATATTGCGCCCCCGCGCCCCTTAGGCTTCATTAAATGTTCACGATAGAACGAGCGCGCGCGCGAGAGATTGTTCTTCGCTCGGGACGCAATCGCGGCTCGTGTAGTTTGCATGCGGCGATGTAACGACATCCGAAACCGTTCCCGTTCAGAGATCCGTCCGATGCGGATTGAAAATCGTTTCCGGGGGAGAGCGGAGGCGAGGGGGGAGGGGTTGCGCCATGACTTTGTAAACGGGAATTCGATTCCCGTGTCGCCGCCTCTGTAATGTCCATTAAATCGTTGTTCAAGGCATTCGCCGGCCTCCTTGACCCTTGGACCGCGTGGGCCGGTCTGATTATGTATCGGTTTTCAATGATAATAATTATCTGATGTAATTTAGATATATAGTTTGGTGATAATGTACATTTAGATATATTTTGGTAATGATTTATATTTAAATATATTTTTGTAGTAATGTATATTTAAATATATATTTGGGTACATATTTAGATGTATATTTAAGCAGTCATATATATTTAAGTACTAATATACATTTAAATATATATTTAAATACATACTTAAGTAATAATGTATATTTAAATATATATTTTAAATATATATAATAAGTCTGAAAAATAATTAATAACAAACCGATCCACATTTCGCCATTTTGGAGAACATTTTGTGTCCCATTTTGGACCCGTATCTCTTGTTTATTAAATCTCACTCTTATTAAATAAATACTGTAAAGTTTGCCACGTTCTCTAGAAATATCAATGTAATAAATATTTAATAACAACGCTCTTCAATTATGATCGAATCGATGGCGATCTTAACACCGTCCAGAAAAGCGTGACAAATATTTTACGTAAAGCAATGCCGGAGTGAAACAATTGTTATAAATATGACCGGGAACCTCTTTTGCAGAGAGCTCGACGATATAAAATAAACATTAGAAAGTTAGAGCTCTGTGTGTGTGTGTGTGTGTGTAGCCGACGATCAGACTTGCATTCCTTCGCTTGTCATCTCTGCACGGTAGGTAGGACAAGGTCAGCCCAGTCGGACGGAATCAATAGCCAAAGCTACTGCATCTATCGGGCACGCAAATTTTATATCGCGCTCAACGATTTGTTGTTAACACTTCATCGATCCGGATCGTAAACATTTTCGTTTCCATTTCGATTTTATTTGTCTCATTAATCGCGCAAGATATTTAATGTTTAAAAATTTATATAATAGTATCGAAGCTTGCAGCGCAATCTAACAAAATTAAGTAAAATTAATAAAATAATAATATTTTTCTATATATTATTGTATATATTACACATAATATATTATATATATTCCAAATGTTGTTATAAATATTATTCCACCGTGTTATATATATATACCTGAATATATATATATTCTCTGAGAAGGTGGAACAATATTTTCACGCCCAATCATCGGCGAAGGGCGCTCGCCTAATTTCCTCCCCGAATCCGATCGAGGACGCCTCCCCGGGAGACGATGAAAAGGTCTAATTAGCTTAGCGTTAAAGCGTTGATTAGCGGGGCCGGTTAATGAAGTTCTTATGTAGCGCAGAGTGAATGGGGGGTTCCGCGCGACACACAATCGGCCGCCCGGTTGGTGTGCGCCCCCCCACCGGGGCTAGGTCACTATCCTTATTGATTGCGTTGCACGTGTTTAATACCCACGAGTTATCCCGCCGATGAGTAGAGAGTAAACTGTGCGGCCGGCGCGCGCGGAATCGATTCCGGCCCGAAGGCCGCCGCCCGGCGTAAGCGCGGGGCGAAAACTTCATTTCACCCCTTTTGTTCTGGTGTTTCTCCCGAAGTGAAACGCGAGCGTATACGTAAGCAGGTACTGTACGCGAAGTAAGTCGTCGACCGGTGTTACAGCATAATAGAAATACTAACCTCCTTCCCGAGAATCCATAAAAAGCGAACTAACTAACACACACACACACACACAGATATAGCTTTCTATTATGCATGCTCGGTTTTTTTAGTCATTTGTTGCAATAAAGCGGGGAAACCAGTTACGCGAAACTAAAGCGGCCGGCTATGGCTGTTGAGCTTTTAATTGTAAACTAAACACGTAATCGAATCAATTATGTTCTCCTAGTTTCTCCAACGGGCCGATTCAATCAATTACGTTCCGCTAATTTCCACGGCATTGTAATCGAGGCGATTACGTTCCGACTATTAGGAGGGTCACGTGGCTTTAATAGAGTTATCGAATTAGTCGAAATGACTGGTTACGGAGCTCCTTTTTAATATTTATGATGGCTGTGAAAGCGTTTCTGTTAGGAATTTTTATTCAAATCTCTTTGTTTAAGTATATGTTACGATAGAAAATTGTGACAAGTTGAAATAAACTATATATTATTATAAATGTAATATAATTGTTATAAAACAGAGAACAATGCTTTTCGTGCACGAAAAAGGAAAACGTCGCGTCATTTATAGTTTAATATTACACTAAAATATTACATTTAATATTAGTGAATTAATATTGTTTATTACTATTTTGTTCGGCTAATTTCATTGCAACCAGCGAGTTTCTAGTATCGACAGGTCCTTATTGGATCAGAAAGTTCTTGTATCAAAGCAGGATCGAACGGCATAATGCCGCGGCGGGCTTCGATAATACAGTATTAAATAAAACCCCAAGGAAATTCGAAACTCCGTCCCATAGGACACATCCATGATTTCCACGATACCGAGAGTTCGGTCGGTACGTGAATTTTTCATGGTGTTCCCGTCAGTTGCGCGTCCCCAGCGGTTTCAGCTTCTTCACCGTCGTTCCCTTGATCCTGATCTATTTCGAAGACGTAAAAGAAACCAATGCGCACGCCGCCGACGTTTCCCGATCACGCTTCGTTACATTTCTAATACAAAATTTACAATGTCCACTGAAAAATCGTGGCCGTAGAAACGCTGAGGGTGTTGTGACCAAAATGTACCTTACGATTTTATTAATAATTTTACTTGAAATTTTATTAGAAATTTTGCAATTTTACTAACAATTTTATTAGAAATTCTACAATTTCACTAACATAATTATCTAATATATTTCAACGAAGTTTTACAGTTTTATTAGGACAAAAAGAAGTTAACATTATTCTGCAAAACTACATTATTATTTATTTTAAAAAATTCACCTTGGATCCTCTGGATATAATTAAGAAAAACGACGGGTCTTTTCGCGTCAGCGAACTGCTGGACAGCTAAAAGATCCCAACGTTTATCAAGGCTGATTGATTCGGAATGGAGGCAACCCTTCCAAGAAGGCTGCCCCGATCCGCGGCGATAGGTGAGACGACACCCTTGACAGGTAATTAAAGAAGGTTGGAAAGCGTCGGCATAAAGGGAGACAGACGCGTCATGAATACGGAAGCCCAATTTCTCGTAATAAATTATCGGCCGCGAGGCAACTACGCTATACATATATATGATCATAGTCCAGCGATGGGTCGTATATCATTGCAACAGCTGTATCATTAAAACTTTAATTCCTCGGGGCTGATTTTCACGGGGGTCGTCGCGCGGACATAAAAAGTTTCAAAAGAGAAGTTCTCACGCTGCTTGGACGATGATGGATTATTTTTGCACGGAAAGCCGCTACGAGGTATGTGTGTGTGCGGGAGCACTTTACGTAGGAAGAGATACTTGTTGACGTAACGTCGTTTCAACGGGGTTGCTTCGACCTGTTGTTACCTGTCAAAACAGTCGCCTAAGAATCGTCGGACGATGGCGGCGGCAGGTCGACGCGCGAGTTGCGCACGCGAGCTGCGTGAAAAATTAATTGGCCGACTAGGGTTAGCCGCGAGAAGGCGATCAAACGCTGCTGTTGCTCTAGATCTTATTACTCCTTAGATCTTAATCCTAAATCTTATCAACACGTGTTTATTTAACGCGCTAAGAAATTGTTTATAACAGGTCAAGAATTAAAGAATTAATTTCTATTACATGAAATTTATATGAATTATTTAGCATTATATTTAGTCATGAATTTATTTTACTATTATATACGATTCTAGACTAGGCTATATTATACTATACTATGTTGGACTAGACTGGATTAGACTAAACTATATTATATTATACTATACTATACTAGACTAGACTAGAGTAGACTATATTATACTAGACTATACTAGACTAGACTATATTATACTATACTATACTATATTATAGTATACTATACTAAACTATATTATACTATACAATATATTACATATAACAAGTAGCATAGTAAATCGTGAATCTATTACGTTCGACAATAAATATCGTTTGTCGGCGAGGATTCTTTGTAAGATAAATCGACGGGACCGTGTATCCTCCCTAATGATCGAATCACAGGGGCACGGGCATAACATTAGCAAACACCGTAGCCGATCACAGGGATAATGGGGGAATCATGTGCAAACCGAGTCGATCGGTCTATAATCTCGACGTGACCGCTAAATTTCGCGCGTTAAAGTGATAGAACCGACAAAGCGGCGCGGCGGCGGCGGCGGCGGACTAACTGGTTTATCGTGTGTCGTCGTTGTCGGGACGCCCCGGTTTGATGAACTGCTCTCGGCCGACGTAGCCTCTATACAGCCTGATAGATCGGTTGTTTATTAACGTCCGGCTTGTTGCGTGGCTCGGTTATACCAATCTGCCGGACACGGCAACTCCGCTCTTAATTGTCTTGTACACGGCACGCGAAATCATCTCGTTACGCGACAGACGTAAATGATCAGCCCTTCGCGCTATGGAAGCCATTTTTACTGCGAATATAAAATTATTTTTAGCTTTTAATTGTTTTTAGTTTTTGGCTTTTAGTATTTTTATTTTGTATAATAAAATTCGTTCTGTGGATATTTGAGTTAAATTTAATAGCTGGATCTAAGATAACAAGATAATTATTGGAACTATTTAAAATTTATTATAGTGTAGCAAAATGACTGAATCAATTATTTAACAGTGATAGACATAATAACGATTTAGAAAAATTTAAATATATATAAATATAGCAGTGTTGCTATCCTCCCTTTAATTATAAAATTTACTGTACTCTCGTTCATAATATAATATTATTATTTACTATAAAATTTGCAAATTTACAATACCAACAATTATTGAAAAACCAACCTGAATCACCGCGATAATTAGCACAATACTGTTAACGCCGCTTAAAAGACGAAATTACCGCGCTCTTTTCAATTAAGTGGTCGCCTTGGGTAGTCCGGGTCGATCAGAAGCAACGACCATCGCGAACCCATTCACCTGTGACAGCTATTACACGTCTCCCGCTTTCGGCGCGACGTCCGAACAGTGCCACCTTCGAGAATAACCCGCCCGGGTCGATTCCTGTACGCGGTTCAGAAAAAAACCCCTGACAAGATTACGGCACAGTTCGTACGTGAGCGAAAGTGTTCCCAGGGATCGAACCGCGTCGCGGTCATCGATCAGTCGTCTGCGGCAGGTGATTCATCGTGGAGGTCGCCTTCCGGAAATAACGTCAGCCGTATCGGCCTGCACGGTTCATATACGCATATCCCGCTTCTCACCCCCTGCTAATTTATTTAAGACGACGCGGTCTGCGCTCGGACGAGCCGTGCCATACGTGCACACGGTGTCCAAGCTATGCAATTCTAACTAACCCGTCCACCGTCTACCGCGCCCGGCATTACGAAACTTTTCAACAATGTTTGCGTCCGAGCGCTACACAGCGGCGGAGACGAAAGGTCCGCGCGTCGATTACGCGCGATACCTAATGCCGTTTCACAGGTCTCTCCCTGTTCCGTCGTCCGGCTGGAATCTATTTTTCATAAACGGAGGCCGAGCGTGACGTACGCGCGCATCATTTCGAGACTAGGCGATAGTCGTATCTCCGTGTGAAAATAGCAATTGCTTTGAATCATTGTAGTTGCGTCACAAGTCATTTTTAGCGATTTCGGGGGTGGAAGGATGTAAGTTGATATTGTTGAGATATTGGTGAACTTTGAATGAAATTGTAATTTTGTTTTAAATTTAATAAAATATTGTAAGATCGAGTGTCCATTGTCGTAGCTTTAAAGGGCTTTTAAAATGATTAATAATTTCTTGGATAGAATTTAGGGTTAATTTTATTTAATTTTATTTTTGATAAGATATTGTGTACAATATACAGTACACACTATACTATATATAGTTTACTGTATACAATATACTATGTTCAACATACAACATACTATATAGAAAATACTACATACTATATACAATATCCTATATATAATTACAATATACTATATACAAAATACAACATACTATATACAATACTATCTTACATCTTTCATTTTAAAATTGATAAATCGATTGATATGTCAATTGATAAACCATAACATTAAATAAAAATCGCACCCAAATAAATGCACTTTCATCATTTTCTACCGAGTTAAATTTCGCGTTAATATTTTCCACGAATTTGCGCGCAGACAAATGTGTGACAAATTCGTTGCCGTTCGTCGACGTCACCGTGAAACGTGCCTCAAGAGTGCCTCTTCGGAACTAATCGGCCGTAGTGTATCAATCACGCGAAGGTGGAGGAGGGGAGGGGCGGAGAACAGCGTGCAATCGCGAGGGCATTTCGCGAACGACAGAAATACATATCTATTTGCCAGGGATGCCTTGGAAGCGTAGAACGGCGAGATAGGTGTTTCCGCGTACACTCAGCCGGCGATGCCCAAATGAAATTCTGCGGTTTGTCTGCTAGATTAATCACGCTATCCGCCTTACGGTTGGCGTTCCCGCGTCAGCCGAAATGAAACGGGATAACAGGGTCTGTGCCAGCCAACCCCCTCCTCCCCCACTCGTATTTTCGTCATTTAATTATGTTACTGCTCGGCGGTCTGGCGAATCTGTTGAGCCCACCGCGCGCGCGCGCGCGCCCGTTTTGTTCTTGACGATATTAACACGTACGCGTCCGTCGGGCTTGCTCGCCTTGTTTTCCAGGGGCTCCGGCCGGGAAACGTGAATTTTCGTTTCCAGAGGCGAGAGGTGCCCCGTTAACCCTTTTCACTCGAACGACGACGCGGAACGATGTTGTTCCAGGTTAAATCGTTTCGCGGTAACAACCCTTATTCGTTCATTGTTCCTATGAATATTCTATTATATTATTATATTATGTAATATTTTTGTATATATTATATTTTATAATATAATAATAATTATTTTAATAATTATTTTGTTATAATATATCAACCTTTATTCGTTCATTATTTCTATAAATATTATATTATACTATATTATATTATTATATTTGTTGTATTTGTCGTTTTGAGTATGATGAAAATGTGGTCGGAGAGGAGCAGAAAATGTTTTAAATGTCGAGCTATACATCACAATAACGTATATATAACATAAAATAATGTAAAATATTTATACAATATTTATATCATATATAAATAATTAAGTAATAAAATTCAAGCAATCAATATGACGTTCCTGACGCGAAATAAAAAGTCTCCTGCTGGCAGACGTGTTAAATAATTAATTTCGTAGACGAATAACTAAACCAATAAATAATTTAAGCTATATATAAATCATTGATAAAGCAATAAATATAAAAGAAAACCGCAGACCATTCATTTCAGACATTTTTACCAAATTGGCACGAGGGTTAATGTTTTCATTTAACGAGCGGCTATAAATAGAAAGCGAGCCGCTACTAAATATTTAATTGTTTCAAGATAAAGATAAATCTTCGAGGTCGGAAGGAACGTCCGACCGTATCGCCGTTGATTTATTTAACAATCGTCCGTTTTAATCGTCTCGTCGCGTGTCGCTAAAAATACGCAGATATTCTCGATTGAATTCTTAACAGAGATGGAGCGGAGTGGGGGGGGATGATAATAATTTTTTCAGCGACACGCGACGGTCAAGCATCTTTACGAGACAAGTGATACGCGGCATCGAGAGATTGCGTTTACGCGACCACGATCTGCAATTACGCGTGCCCGCGTTTGTTTATGATTAATCGACGCTAATGGATTGCTCGGCGAAAAGAAACGCATCCCTTTTTTTCTTTTTTTTCGCTCGGACACGCGACGTCGAATTATTTTTTCGAAACACGCGATACAGTGATCGCCGTGTTCATGGCAGCAATTAGGAAAGCGTCCGCAAATTAGGAGGAGAAAAAAAAGACAAAGCGAACACGTGTCATCGTCTTGTAACAATGATTTACTCGGGCAGTGTGTTAATGGACGCGCGAATAATTGAGAGATCGCTTGGCTCGCGTGATTATGTATTCCGTGCGGCGTGTGTGTGTGTGTGTGTGTCGCGTTTCGAAATCTGACGATTTTGCTCGCGGGTTTGAGGTGTTGCAAATTTAACGGCGCTCCCGTGCCAAGTTTTCGAACAGTGGACGTCGCTCTGCTTGTCTCTGCGCGTCGTCCTATTATATTCGCGTCGAGCTGTTAATAGGTTTCCAATGGTTGCTCCTCGTTTTCGTGAATTATACATCGTTTTCTTGAATTATACATCGTTTTCGTGAATTATACATCGTTCGATTATCTGTTCGCGCTATTGCTCTAATTTGCTCTACGTTCCCGTTTGATACGCTGCGTAGCATTTTAAGGCACAATAAAATCAGTGATTTACAGGGTGTCTTGTTTAAGTTGCTATTGTAAGTAGGCTTCCAGATAAATGATTTTAAAACATGTTAAAATGATATATGTGCTTTGTTGGATGGTGAGGGACGTTTTTAAGACGTCTTTGAGACGTATCGAATGGAAATGTTTTAGAAACGTCCTGTGTCTTTATTAAGACGTTTCAGAGACGTCTTTAAGACGTTTAACAGACGACAGTTACACGCCTTTATGACGCCCTTTGCATGTCTTTAAGGTGTTCTTTAAACGTCTTTAAGACGTTCTTTAAATGGCTTTAAGACGACATTTTCAATCCTAAACAATTTCTTTTCCGTTCGTAAAACATTCGAGACGTCTTAAAGACGTTTAAAGGACGTTTTAAAGACAATTAAAGGGCTTCTTACAGACATCTAAAACACAATTAAAGTCGTCTTAAAGACGTCTAAAAGTCATCTAAAAGACGCCTCGATTTGCAACACAGAAAATTCCAAACAATCTCTATTCCGTTCGTAAAACATCCGAGACGTCTTAACGACGTCTTAAAAACGTCCTCGCCGTCTAAAAGAAGCACTCGCGCGTCATTTCGCGTTGTATATTTAACGCGGTTAAGCTGCGTTAGCCGACTCGAAAATTTCGATTCTCTTGAAACTGTTCTCGGAAGAGCCTCAACAGAAGCATCAGAACCATTTCTTTGGTGCTTATCGGGTTCTCATGGCGAGAGCGCCCCTTAAATATTCAAGCGCGGCTTCCCCTCTCGTACACTTTTTCTTTTACCCCGACGCGCGCTCGTCTCTCGAACGCCATGTAATACGTGTATAAAAATTGACGACGCCGTACCGAACGGCATTATTATTTATCGCGACAAGAATTGCGCGCTCGAAACAGAAAATTTCCCGTCGGACGAAACATCGCCGTCGCCGACAACTTTTAATATCTTGTTTAAATTCAAGACACGCGAGACAACGCAGCTACGCTCTGCTCCGCTCTGCTCCGCTCGCAGAAAGCGAGACGAATTATTCGCTTCCACGGCGCTTTTCCAATGCAATTATTAACGTCCCATGGTATTGTTCCCGTAAACGAGTCTTCGTCGGAAACAATTAATACCACTCCGCGTTCCAGGATCCCCTTAATTGGACGCACTCTCTCCGATCTCTCTGCCTCCGTCGCGCCCCCGTTAATATTTCAGTCCAATTAGACAATGACAGGAAAAATTATGCTTCGCGCAGCGCAGCACGGCGCACGGTGTTGTAACAATATTTTTCAAACGTGTAGCGTTGCTGGAATATCTCGCGAAATTATTAAAAAAAAGCGATTCGTTTGTCTGTTGATAAAAATCGTGAGATTTAAGTTCACGTTTGGTTTCGTTTTCACGAAACGAAAATTTGTACGACCTGACGACCGGTCTATAAAGTATTAACAGAATATTATTAAAAATATTAATATTAATATTTAATATTAAATAATCTCCGTCACGAGTCCGACTGGTTAAAGTACGACAAGGGGTTAAACGGCGTCCACGCGCACGTCGACGCCATGCAGAAACAACTGTTCGCCCGGCGATCGCGTCGTTAATCACCGAATTAATTGTCGGCTAATCGCCGATCGGAGATTTCAATGCCGGCGATATCCACGCACCATACTCGCCCCGCATATCTGGCGCACGTATCGAAGTACGATCGTGTAATTCAATAATTCATCCCAGGGTGGTGGTGGGTGGGTGGTGGAGGGTAGAAGAGGGTCAGCGATAATCGAGGCCGGGGCGCGCGTTCTTCCCGGCGATCGAGCCCGCGGGACCGCGGGTGGCTTGCCTCTCCCCTTCCCCCAACGGGGGGAGCGGGAATTTACAACCGTCGAAATACGTTTTCAATAGCGCGAACAACGGCGGCCGCGCGACGACATTTCCCCGGGATCTTCGTCGTTCCGGCTCGCGTTACGGCGCCGTTAATTCCCACCGAAACGGCGCGCGTAGCCGCCGCCGCGCGTCGTAAGTCCTCCTTTCCAGGCCCCGGGTTTTATTTATGTAAGGTCTCCGCCGAAGTGCCGCGATGTTCCCCCCCGGGGTTTTCTTCTCATCGCGCCAGTGTTTTTCCGCGGCGCTATGGTGATTTCGTGGGGAGACGATGCTGCCATAAAGACGCTGCCGCGTATTTCATATCGACCGGACCCGTTCTGTCTGTCATTTTTTTCGACGCGATCGGCGACAAGGACGATCGTCCGCTGTGCTCGGACCCCCCCGCGGATTTATCGGCCGACTTAATCGAGTGCTCTCTGTGTTAAACGCGACGCGAGTTTCAGCCGAAGCGAGTTTTAAAGAGATCTAGCTTGGCGCCGAGCCTCGACCGGGAATTATCGAGGAATCGTTGTAACCCGTTTCTTTGCGATGGAACGGAGACTCCATTTATTTTGTAAACGTTGATTTAATTCAGTTACTTGAGATTTGGTGATTGTGCTTATATGTAGCATTAATATTTCTATATTTTTATATCACTTTCTATATCTATTTCTACTGTATAATAATATTTCTTTATTTTTACATCTAGTTCAATTACTTCTAATATAATGTTACTATATTTCTACATCTTTTTCTATTACTTTTAATACAATATTTCTTTATTTCTTCATCTTTCCTTCATCAAATATCTAAAAACGGATGTAAGAATATATCCTAGAAAATATTAAAATGAATATCTAAAAAAATATCGAAGCGAATATCGAAGCGAATATCGAAGCGAATATCTAAAAAAATATCTAAGAAAATATGGAAGCGAATATCTAAAAAAATATCGAAGAAAATAATCTACGAAAATATCGAAGCGAAAATCTAAAAAAATATCTACGAAAATATCGAAGCGAAAATCTAAAAAGAATACCTAATAAAACATCGCGGCGGATATTTTCCTAACGGCGGAACAGGCAGAGTCGATCGACGCCGTTCGAGCAACCTGAAGAAAATTCGCCGGCCGCCAGGATAAACTTCCCGAACGGCAGTCAAAGATCCCGATAGTTGTTATTAGCCGCGAGTTTCTGGACAAGCTCCAATTTAAGACCGGTCGTCGATCGGAACTTCTTGTTCCCAGTTCGCGGCTTGATATCGGACGCGAGCCGTTCCCGAAGAACGTAATTATCTCGAGTTTTCCCCCCCTCTTCTCCGCTCCCCCCTTTTCCGCTCCCTCCCTTTTCCATTCGCTTTCGTTTCGTTGGGGGGGGAGGCTCGTATTATCGCGGAAAATCCCGGGGAAATAATATGGCCGCGGAATCATATTGCACGGAAGAATTTAACAAGACCGATTTCCGTATCAACAGGAACGCGTTTCACCCCCCTTCCGGCCCCCCCTTCTCGCCGTCCCCTTGCTGCGAGAAGGGGAGGGAAAAAATGTGGCTCATTACGCGGGAAGAAACCGAGCGGTCCGACGGAATTATTTAATATTTTCTTCTTATTTTTCATTCGCCCCCGGGGGAATTTCCATTCGACCCGAGAGCTCCGGATTCGTCTTGCTTAGGTGTTTCCCCGTGATCGAGCTCGGTTATTATTCACCTAACGCGTGCATAGCGAAATTGGGTTCGTAATAATGGAACGGGGTAACGGCTACGCGTCGCGGTTTCGCAATTTATTAATTAGCAGAGGAAAGGATACTATAACCGACGCTTCTTGCTCGATGCCGAATTAACGCGGAAATTGAAAATAGTTTTTCGTTTATGCCTTATCAATTAGACATTCGTAGGGGAAACGGTTTCGTTGGCCCGAATTAACGGCCGCGTGAATGGCGTCCACTCGGCTCAACGTCTTCATAGAAAATCGTCAAACACGTCAAAGACCCCGGCAGCACGATTATACTATACCCAAATGTCCCGTTTCCATAAACGAGATCCTTCGAATGCGGCCACCCTCGTTTCAGAAATCATTTAAACGAAACAACAACGCGCCGAAGCGACGCGCGAAAGCCCGCTCTTGAAAACTTGAACACGGTCTTTCGCCTAATTCAAAGCGCCGACGAATGAGAGAATCTTTGAGCAAAGTTCGCCGGATGTTTAATTGAAGTTGCTTTATAAAGTTAATGAAGATATTCGTCGAGGCTTTCGAGAACGGAGAATTGCGTCTCGTTTATATTGAAATGTAATAGAGGGTATTGCAAAAGTGACTTAAAATTGGGGTGTGGTGGGTTCGTGTGATCATTTGCTATAATTTTTTCCTTTACAAAAATTGTCTCCGACGCGTCGTTGATGAGTTATTAAGGAAAAAGGCGGACCAATGAGACGCGAGATTAACAGGCGCGAGGCGACCGAGTCCCGTCTCGGCCTCCGCTGATTGGCTCCGCCGCCTCGCGCCAGCTAGTACTGGCAACAGATCCCGCGTTTCATTGGTCGAGGTTTTTTTGTTAATAACTCGGTAACGACGCCTCGGAGATTGTTCTTGTAAAGGAAAAAGTTGCTTGAAATAACCTCGGCAATCTCCTGCTTACTATATTATTAATTATATTAAATTTTATATGTTACCATATATATTAGCGTTTATACTACCATATATATTATTGCCATATATATTTCTACCATATTTATTAATACTAGATATATTACTACCATATATATTAATAGCAGATATTTATTACCATATATATTACAATATATATAAAAATCAAAGATCGGTAAATTTAAATTGCAGAAAGCGCCGAAGTAACTGTAAAATAAATATTAATTTTATTTCTCCTCCAAGAAATTATTCGACTCGAAAATTATTTAATGATCGCAACTGCGAAGATAACATTGCTGCAAGGGGTCAATTAAGATCGGTGCACGTCCACGGTATATTCGAAGCGTATTATCTCTCCGTCGGACGCGCGGAAATTAAGCGAACGAGTTTCACCACGGCGAAGTTCCTAGTCCAGGTGTACGTGTTACGCGGCGATTAATCCCACCATAGAGCAAGATTGAACGGTCGACACCGTAAAACAGTCGTTTACAAAGCGTATAAACACCGTGCTAGGGGCACCAGATGGTTCATTAACGATGACAATGTTTATTACAAGGGGTATAAGTTTCAATTTAGGGCGACGCGAATGCAAGTTCGCGGAAGCGTAATAACAGGGGGAGCTTGAGAATGCTTGAATTGTGCTCCGGCGCGGTGTTCGGCAACAGGTGGACAAAATTTAGATACCTTACGCGGAACAGGCCGAGGATACGAATCCCGGCGATAAGTAATTCCCCCGTGGAGTTCGACTATAAATAGCTGTCGTGCGCGATCTGGACGCCGCTTGTTTCGACAGAAATTTCGGCGAACGGTGTATCGCCGTGTATTTCTCGGAAAAATTGTTCCACGGCCGTAGCGACGGGTACGCGCGGATAGGTTGGGCCAGCAACAGGTGCAGTTGACGTCTCGTTTCGCGTTCCAATAATTACTGTTCTATTTGCAATATTCTGGCGGCGAGTTAGCGGGGCTATCAATGATATCAATTAATAGAATTCTATATTGTTATTGTTAAGCGAATATTGCTTATTGATCTCTTGTTTATTTCGATGCGTAATTAGATCTGCGCAGTCAGATGTTAACTATAGTTTGTCAATTTATAAACTGTCTTCGAAAATGAAAAATTGATGCGAACATCTTGCGCTCTTTAAATATTATTTATAATTGTTTATAGGCTCGGAAAGGCGGATTAAAATATTTCGTTGCATTTGGGAGGATTTGTAGAATTATTCTGTGTAAAAGTTATTAATTTTGCGGTTACGGTTGACGCGGAAAAAATTCTCAAAGTTCGAAGTTCTTGGGAAGCTAGGAAATGGGAAAGTTTCGCGTTGAATGCGGCGAAATGTGGAAGTGGATTTTAGATTTTTTAGACTCCGTAACCAGCGCATCAATTCGACACAGGTGAAACGATTCGAAGCAGATCGAATTCGCAAGAATATGGCAGATCTGTCTAAGAAGCAGAATACTCGCGGTGCGGACGCATCGCCGCGTCCCGGTCGAATAAACGAGTTAAAAAGCGTCGGTCGCTCAAAGGAGTCTCGCGGACGCCTGAACTCGTTAAGGGCCGGCGGGGGACCGAAGCGTCGCGGACAAAATTGTTCGGTCTGAAAATCGGATTTGCGGACGGGGGCTGGGGAGAGGGAGAGGGGGGAGGGACACCGGGGAGATCAAAGCGCCGGAGATCCTGCTTTTGTCCGCGTGTGCCGGCCGCAAAATTTCCCCGGCCGGACTTTTATCGAATCTCGCGCGGTGGACGGTCGCCGGCCTTCCGTCGCGGAAGCTCGTCCTTATCCGCCGCGCGGAAAAAGGAAACCCCAGACCTCTTCTTCGCCGCGGCGCGGCGCCCTGATTCCGAAGATCTGTCGCCGCGCACACGCCCACCGCGTGCCACGGACACGCCCACTTGCCCCCGAGTGTGCATTGACACAGGCGCGCGTCACCGACCGTGCGCCGCGAACTACATACGTGTAATGGCGATATGATGTTTTAAGTGATATAGGGCAACGATTTGTCCTACGCGACGCTGATATACAGGGTGTCCCGAGAAATAAAATGGTATTCTTTGCAAGCCCGGGGGAACATTAATTGATAAAATAAATATTCCTTTCATTTATTAGTATTATAATGTATTGTTACTTTTATTTGTTACTACTATAAAATGTATTGCAATTTTTAATTACTGTCATTATTATATATTATTATTTCCATCTATCATTATTTGAACATATTGTTACTTTTATATATGATTATTATAATGTATTAATTCTGTTATTTATTGCTATTGCCTAATCTATCCTTGTTTCTATTTACTATTATAATCTATTATTATGTTCTATCGTTATTATAATATATTATTGTAATTTATAATAAATACGCGAAGGTTCCAAAATACCTAATAAAAATACATCCAAAACGTGGAAATAAACCTTCGAAAAATCGAACGAATCTGTAGAACGATTAACACCGTTAAGAACACGACTTAAAGGGTTGTATCGTCCACGAGATTCCCGTTGGACGTTCGAGAACGGTATGCAAGACCCACCGCCGATGATACATTTCGAGCGGGACTCGATAAAACGCCGCGAAACATGCTAATATTAATGCAACACGAAAGCGGTTTCGTTTCTCTTTTTGGCGCAATCGATTCGTCCGCGTTCCTTTTTCCACTCGGCGTCGAAGAATGACGAAGGTTATACCGGTCCCCCCTCCCCTCCCCCTCCCCGATAAGGGAACGGGATTTACATAACGCCCGACCTTCACGTTTCCAAGACACAAGTTCGTTTCTGCGTGAAGGAATCCCCCAGATGTAATCGTCGCGTGCGCCGGTAATTTCCCTCCGCCTCGTTCCACGAATGCCATTGTGTTTCTTATTCGTGCACACACACACGCGCGCGCGCCCCTGAAAAAAAAAGGATTTCGAGCCTGCAATTCGCAACCCCGCTTCGTCGTCGGTGTAACCCATTTTTCACTTCTACTCGACAAAATTACCGGAGCGTTTAGGTTAATTCTTCCCGCGAGGGGGGAGCACGCGCATGATCGATCGCGCACGTTAATGTAATTACCAGATCGTGGTTATCGCGCGATAAAAATTATTGGATCGAGTGGGAAATCAGAGAAACGTTTTAACAATTGAAAAATATATATATTTGTATTATTTAAATATATCTTGTTATCTTTCGCTCTGGACGTAACCTCTACTAAGCAGACTGGAGGGGGAACTACGCGAACTTAAAGACGCCTTCTTGTCGCGCGAGGACTATAACTTCACCTTCCTGTTTATCTTTCGCTCTTGACATAACCTCTACGTTAAAAAAGCAACGTGGTCGACGTCTTCGACATCGCTTGTACAGTGCACAAGCCCGACATACCATTCTAAACGGGGACGAAGCGGAATAATAATTATTCCGGCCTCGGAACGGCCGATGGAACGCGGTCGCACACCGTGGCAACACCGTCCGAAAAAAAAGGGTGTTGCGCCCGAGCCGTTCGACCGGATCATCCAATCAATCATATTCTATCAGCAGCCGGCATCGACACAACCACGGCCTATCGGTTTAGCGGCACGGTTAAAAATCGTTAGCGATTACGTGCGGCTCCGCTGGTTTGCATAACGCGATGCTCCGTTCCGCGGAATAAATTTACAAACCGATACGATATTATGCAAACCCGTAGGAAAATAACAATCGTTTATCGGTCGCGACGAACGATCGACTACAAAATATTGGGTCGGCGGAAGCTACTCTCGCTCGTTCAACGATTAACCCTTTCGGCACTAGCGCCAATTCGGTACAGACTTTAAAGATTGATTAAAAATTAACAATTTTCGTTTAGTCGTCGTTAATACGTTGTTGTTTAGGCGACGACGTGCGCGACGCATAAATCCTGTTATTAGCATAATAAAATCTCGTCGCGGATAATGCACGTTACGAGCTTCGTTAATTCGATATCGAAACGAATATATTTGTATTGGAAGTTGAATAAATGAATAGGTGAAATTCATTCTGCCGTTTCGCGAACAACGTTCCTACGATGCTGAATAAATGAATACCTGACTAGTTTCGCTTGTTTACCGCGACGCGAAAACGATCACGAGAATGCATTCTTCGCCGAGCGCAACAATGCCGCACGCCGCTAATCTCGTCATTTATTTTACGAACGAGATAGCGATAGAGTGTGTTGTATTGTGTGAGTAGTATATTCGTTTGTATTTGATATACTGTAGACTAATGATATACTGTAGACTACTAGTCCATAGCAGATACTGTAGACTACTATACTAGTACATAGCATATACTATAGACAATTATACTAGTGAATAGCATATACTGTAGACTATTATAGTAATCCATAGGATATACTGTAGACAATTATACTAGCGAATAGCATATACTATACACTATTATATTACTCCATAGCATATACTATAGATTATTATACTAATCCATAGCTTGTAAAATAGACTATTATACTAGGCCATAGCATATACTATGTATAGTACTAGTCCATATTATGCATAGTATTCTAATCTATAGTATATGCAACGTACAGTGCACTAGTCCATAGTATATGCTATGTAGAGTATACTAGTCCACAATATATGAGATGAAATAGTTAAAAAATCAAAACTTTAAATTTTCTTCTTGTCATTCTAAGTGATAAAAAATTAAAAAAAAAGCAGTCAAACGATAATCTATACTAAAACAAATTAAAGCCATTTAGTCCAATTACAAAAAAGGTTAGAATTTGAAAAGTCGTCGAAAAATAAACCGAAGTCATTATAAAACTCTATTAACAATTAAACAAAAACTGAAAAACATCATCTTCAGGTAGCACAATAAAATTAACAAACAAATCCTTAGCCCAATGAAAATAATCTCAATCAGAAATTATCGAACTTATATATTTTCTGTTAATTTGTCATGATTCCGCGTAAATCATGCATAACACATCGCGATAATTCCGTTCCCGTAGAGAACTTCATAAGGATTTTCAGCGTGTTTCGCGAAAGCGACGAAAAATTCCCGTTCGCCGCGCTGAAAATGTTTTGCGGGCCGTGGCTCGTCATTTCCGCTCGAAGAGCTAATTGATTTTTCAGCTGTTTCTCGGGGGCTCGCGGAATTAATCGCGCGAATTACCGCGTATCCTAATTGCGAGCACTAAAACGGATCGGCTCTCTCTCGCCGCGCTCGAAAAAATCGTGAATTCCCATCGGAATTCTCTCTGTCGCTGCGTTCCCCCTCCCCTCTCTATATTTCTCTCTCCCTCTCTCTCTCTCTTTATTTCTCTCTGTGTCTCGCTGCGTTTCTCTGTCACGCTGCCACCTCTGCATCTCTCGCTTTCTGCAAATATCTCGCCGACCGCGGCCAATAATCCGAAAGACCGTTCAACTACATATTGCTCATCTTTCTTTTCAGAATCGAGTTATGTAAATTCTGCAACATACATATCGGCGATTAGAACGTCACTGTTAAACTCGGTGCGAGCGTAGAGAGAACCCGGGGGCACCGGCGTGAGTACCACGTCGCTTTTTCTCGAGAGCTCTTGTTCTGTCCAGATGGGTATGTGCGTGTGATGAGCTTCTTGCGTGCGCCGGCTGAACAGGCTAACGAAATCGAAAACGAGATCGAGATCGAAACGGAATAAGAAAATAGAAAGAAAAGAAAAACGAACGGAAAAATAGACGACGCGAGAAAAAATAGTGTCGCGCGCCGAATTTTCGCGGGACGGTGTCAAGCGGCGCGGATTTCACGTTCCTGCGCGCCGATCGTTCGCTTTTTTTCGTTTCATCCGTGGCCTTTTTTTTATTCGACATTTTTCTCTCCTCTCTCTCTCTCTCTCTCTATCTTTCTATATCTTTCTCTCTATCTCTCTTTGTTTTTTTTTCCGGCGAACCGGTTACTGTTTTGTAATCTGTTTTGATCCGCGAAAACGAACGGAACGGTCCCGATAGCACGCGGCAACACATGTTCGTTCTGAAATTGTTAGCAGCATTTTATCGCGATATAAATCGATTCAGATGCTCGCCGCGAATTCGAAACGCTTTCGTTTGTACGCGACGCGATTGTTCGCCGTTTATTTCGAATTAACAAGCAGACTGCAGTTCCTGTACTCGTTTTTTTCCCGTCCGCGTGGATCTATTCGCGGACCAGGAATCTTTCGACGCCGATTCGCGGAACTATTGTTTCGATCGAATCGATTAATTTTTAAATTACCGATTAAAAATCTGGTTTTGCAATTATTGATCGAAATTTATTTTTGCAATTACTGATTAAATATTTGGTTTTGCAATTATTGATTAAAAATCTGGTTTTGCAATTACCAATTAAAAATTTGATTTTGCAATTATTGATTAATAATTTGGTTTTGCAATTACTAATTAAAAATTTGCTTTTGCAACGCGCGCGATTATTTTTCATGGAAACCATACCCTCGGAAGAACTGCAGTCTGCTTTTAATTTTATATTCTCCTTTGACTTTCGCTGGCGAATGTTTAAAAATTTGTACTACATAACTTTTAAGCAAAAGTTTTTTTCAACTTGATGTGTCCATAGAACTTTTTATACTTAATATTGTATGGTAGACCGCATCCTTGGAGATTGTTTGTGTGATTTTGATACGTTCAGCGTCGAGCTATTGTTAAATTGAAATTGATTCTATATCGTCTCTTCAATTTTTATTAGAATTTTATTAGAATTGTATTAGAATTTTATTAGATTTTTATTAGAATTTTACTAGATTTTTATTAGATTTTTATTAGAATTTTATTAGAATTTTACTAGATTTTTATTAAATTTTATTAGAATTTTACTAAATTTTTATTCCAATTATTGGTCGAATAAAATCGCGATTAAACGTCGCCGATCATTCGAACGTAAAAGGCGTTCATTTAGCGTAAATAATAATGGACAATCCGCGAGCGCTGAACGTATTAAACGGCATTTGTATAATATATATAAATTACTGGACCGACGGAATCGATAACGAAAGCCGAAAGCCGTATTTCCTACCGCATTTACCTGCAACGACTGCCTTCGTTCTGCTTCGCTGATACTCGCAGGCAACCCTTTGCTCTCTGTGCTAATTAACGAGTAATTCATCAAATGTAATTTATTTGAAACCTCCGATTGATTCTGGCGCTTGTCGCTCTGCCGTTGAAGCTCTCTGATCATTTTTGCGATGCTACGAGGTTTTTGTATAAATGTTTGTATAAATGATGTTGTATTATGATATTGTTATTGTAACTAATATTATATTGCATTACAATATTATCAGTATAACTAATATTATATAATATTATATTATAATATTATTATAACTAATGTTATATTGTACTACAATATTTTTAGTGCAACTAATATTATTATTGTATTACAACATCATTAGTACAACTAATATTACATAATATTATAATATATTTTATAATATCGTTATTACAATAATATTATTATTACATTATTATTATATATTAGATAGAAATCGTACGTTTCATCAAGCATCGAGCTTCCACTGTGTACCGCTTGCCTGATTCTACGTATTGATCTCAGAATGCTACCCTTAAATCGCCTTCTCGAGGGTAGAATTCGAATATACGAAAGTTTTTCGATGGAACAGAATTTTTAATAAATATTAATCGCTCCATGCAAACAGATATTTTACAATAAAAAATATTGTCTCTAGTTCATATACGAAACCGAAAAAACAGCGTACCATTAACCCTTTGCATGACCGCTGCTAATTAACCTAATTGTTATCGCTGAACTTTTATACCAAATCCTGTAATAAATAAACAAAGTAAACATTTCTATTGCTGTATCATATATAGTTTATATAATATAATTTTATATTAATATTATACAAAATTCGATTGATACTGACGAATATATATTGATATATATATTATAGTTATTGAGGGATGATTTTAGAAAATGCTTCGACAAGCAAAGGGTTAATTATTATCGTCGAAATTGCGCATAAATATTCATTGTAGAATTATTAATTTTTGTCTCAATTTTTCTACAACGAAACTTCTGGGTTTGGAAAATAAATTTTCCGTCGCTTCGCTTCTCGAAAACGATGCATAATCATAGTAATTATAGTAACTTGACAGGATACTTTATGCGCCGGTAGCATAACTCGTTTTTGGTCTACTTCGACGCGCGAACGCGGTGGCAGAAGCCACGCTTCGAGGGTTAACCCTGCCGCGTGAATACGTAATATTAATGCTGAACAGCTGTCGCCTCTTCTCCCGAGAATGTGTAATAATTTATTCCGGACCAGAACCAACCCCAGGCATGCCGGTAAAGTAAATGACCCTTTTCACCGACCATTTAAAAATTTCATCGCGTCGCGACCGCCGCTGATAACGAAACAAGATTGATACCCCTATATAAAAATTAAACTTGACGCAACCTCATTTTTCACTTCCCGCGATTATAAATAAATATTGCAAAATCTGGATAGAACAGTTCTGTGAAATTATTAAAACAGAAAATCGTGATTTAATATTTCTGTCGAGCAATAAGTGCTGAAAATAAGGTTCTCGTCGCGTTCGATTTCTCTATAAACTTTACTAGATATATTGTTTATTATAGTCTCGAGGTTCATTTACTTTGCTCGATCATCTCAAAAATAATTTAACAAAAAGGTCGACTACTAATTTTCACGAATTTAGTTTTCAACCCTTGGTGGTTTAAGGTAATTAAAAGGTTCAAACTGTGCTTAAGGAAGGGTTACTTTGCATCCTTGCAACAAATTAACATTCCAAGTATTGTTCTTTCTATGCATAATAAAATATTATTAAATAATAGCTACTGAAATAAAAATAAAACAGTGAAAGATCGATAAGAGAGAAATTGCAAATTGCACATTTTTTGGACGTTTTTCGATCCTTTTACAAGCATTCTGGGGTTGACGCAATTTACCATTTTATAAATACATAATAAGCTTCGAATGACTTCGTCGCAAATCATCGAGAAAGTCTGCCCAAAACCGGGGCACAAAGCGTCCCGGATATAACGGTGGCGCCGAGCTGTCCAGAAATCGTTGCTTACCGTCGAAATAGGTAGAAAAGTCGGGCGACACGTGAATTGCCGTGGATCCGTCCGCCCCAAAGCACGACGTGTCCATATTATTCTCATCCCCCGCGTGGATATGAATATCCCGGCGGGGAGAAGGAACGCTTTAAATTCCGCCGATGGAACGTTTCCAACGACGGATAGAGCGCGAAACGTTTCCTCGACGGCCGACAGCTGTCACGTTCGCGACACTGTGTCACACACGTGATCGGGGGTGGTAGAAGGAGGGGGAGGAGCAAAAAAAAGTTCGTGCAGTTTATCGAGTCGAAATCATGGTCTCGCAAAAAGATGAAACGCCGGACGGCGGAGCCTGTTCCGTTTTTTTTTTTTTACCGGAACGATGTTGCATCGACACGCGACGACAATTAATTACACGGTTGCTGCACGTGGATCCGACGATCGAACGTCGCGAGCCTTGGGATTCGAGGGCTCTGTCGCGAATCGGGTGCTTTGGTTTTGTTATTGAAAAAGGTGTCGTGGTTTTGTTGTAGAGAAAAATTTCGTGGTTTTATTATAGAGTTAATCTTGCCCAATTTTAGCGATTGCAACTAATTAACTACTAACTAAATCAGAATTTTATTATATTTAATTTTATTAAATCATAATTTTTAAATAAAAAAGGCCAAAATCACGCTAATTTCTGAAACAGTTTAATTCGACTTCAACACATTTCTCCCAACATTCTAATTTAACAGAACCAGAATAAATAATTCTTAACGCGCAGATATTAATTACCTATACATAGATATTAATTAACGTTGAGAATCTGCCTTTATGCCATGACCATCCGGTAGATCCGCGAGCACGTCAAAGGGTGGATTCTCGCGGAACGTTTCCGACTAAGAAAACGCAAGCGTGGACAAAGCGTCGCGCGATCCGCTGCGAAGTGCGGGATTAGCCGTTCCCGGCTCTTTTCAATTCCGCGAGGCGATTAAAACGAGGCTAGACTCCCCGAATAGTTTTGGAAGCCGTCTCTACGGAAGCACAGAGGGAACTCCGTTAAAACTCGGTAAAACTCGGTGAAACTCGGCGAAACGCGCGGAACTGCACCTTGAACCGAATTAACGTGTTCGAGCTGTGGGACCGATAATTCTAATCGGAACGCGTGAATCTTGGTTTTCCTAAAATGTTTATTAAAACCTCTCCCTTCCTAAATCAACCCCAAAAAATAATTAATAAAATAGAAACGAATATATTTGCTTAATTGGAAAATATTCGAGGGACTCGACACAGCTGCACGAACTTTTTCAATTTGGGGTTGTTCACAGTTCGCAATGGGCCCAATGACAGTGATTCTAGAGAGATACAGTTGGTGTCCGGAAAGTAGCTCGTAATTGTTAAATGATGGATTGCTTGCATCATTTGAAGGAAGTTTGTTCTTAGCGAAAATGTTCTACGAGGCTTCGTTCACGAGATATTAAGAAAAAACGGTGACCAATGAGAAGCGAGATCGGCTGACGCGAGGCGGGCGAGTCGAAGAGTGATGGGGGTAGCGTCAGCTGACGCGAGGCGAGCGAGTCGAAGAGTAGTGGGAGTAGCGTTAGCTGACACGAGGCGGGCGAGTCGAAGAGTGGGGGCGTAACGTCAACCGAGCTTAGCGGCGCTTAGTGACTCAGCCGTCACGCGCTAACTGATCTCGCGTCTCATTGGCCACCGTTTCTCTTCAATATCTCCTAAACGAAGCCTCGCAGAACATTTTCGCTAAGAACAAACTTCCTCCAAATGATCCGAGGAATCTATCATTATTATCATCATTGCGATACCTTGTATAATAAATCCACGTGAACGAAGTTTAACAATTACATCGAGTTTAATAATTAAGATATTTCTGTAATCGATTTAACGAAAACGATGGGATTAATTAACCGATTCGCGCGCGTATAACCCCATCGTCTACAGGTTCAAAGTCTTTCGAAGTACTGATGGGGTTTCTTTTTCAGCTACTTCCATCGACATTGCCAAAATCATGAGACTAGCGACCGTGCATTATTGGTAAGCCATCGGTATGACGTTTGTGACAGTTGTGATCCGTTCAAGCAATACGTATGGAGTGATATTATCATGCACCGAGATTGTTGTCTATTGTTCGCTTTTCTGTATGTGCGCTGCACCGATGTACGATAACCATAAATTAATTACGGGTAATTTGTATTTAATAGTGTAAGACAAGCTGTACAGAAACTGCTGCATACAATAATTATGGAATTTTATTAAATATACAATGTAAAAGTTTATGTCGGTTTTATAATTATATATTTAACACTGGATTTATGAAATCCGTCGAAACGAAGAAATTCAGTGGTGTCATTAATTTATGATTGTTGAGCTTGCAAGATGCATTTGTGAATTATTTAGTTAATATCCTCGCTATATGCAAACGAGTATTACATTAACACTGCTTAAAAATTAAAGTTAATATCTCTTATTGTTACTGTTATAATTTAATAGAAAAAAGTTGTCTTTAACTCTAAAATAATAGCATTTGTTAACAATCTATAGTATTTAAATATGAGACTATTTTAAATTTTATTCTTATCGAATGCATAAACAAGAAACAATTGTTATGAATATTCTATGCGGCAGTTTCTGCGAAGTGACTCGCACCCAATTGAACAATCAAGTTCGATGTCTCTGTGTTAAATATAATCATCGACGCACGCGTGCTAAATGTTTGAATATTAACGAAACACTAGATGTTTTTTCGAACGCAAACGCGCCGTATACTGTGTCGTTTGTTCGTACACACTCTTTTTCCAGAGTGAGGCTAATACTTCTCCTAAGGCTTTTCGCATCGAGAAAGCGAACGAGAATTCGTTCATTCACACGGGGCCAAAAAAAAAAAAAAACAAAAGAGAAAATCTAGAGAATCGTACCTATCTTTTATACTGCCTGTCCGTCTATTTCTACGCTGACTTGTTTAATTTTCGAGCATTTACTCTGTACAAACGAAAGTATACACGGAACGTTAGCGTTTCCACTTTTGTACGATACGAACGCGGCGCTGTTGTTTATTGACCCTCGGATGCCGGTGCCCGGGTACGTTTTGACCCGGACAAAATAGAGACAAATACTGGTTCTTACGATTTTGATCAGGCGAATTTTTACTGGGCTGTGTTATATGGGATCACTTATGTTATTAGTGCAGAAAATTCGTGGCATAAATTATTATTGTTATTATATATATATTTCGAGTAACATTTCGAGTGATATTTTGATTAACATTTCGAGTGACATTCCGCGTAAAAAATATAATAAACCATTTCGCCATAAATTGCAAAAAGGAACCCGAGATCGCACTGTTTACAAGAAAACAAGTCGCTCTAGCTCTAACCCAAACCATAAGCCACTCCAGCCACGTCTTCCGCGCGACGCGAAGCACGCGACGAGGCGACAAATGAATATCGACATCCTTAGAAGCGACATTACTTGATTTTGATCGACTAATAAAATCGCCGACGATTCGAGCGAGCCTGAAACGCGAAAGCATCCGGCATCCGAAGGCCAATTATGTATTATAGCCGACGCGCAATCGAGGACTCTCCACGAGAACCCCGTAAGCCCGCCGATCGATGTCAAGTTGCACGCCCACGCCACGGCGCACGCCAAAAAAGAAAAGCAATGAACCGCATACAGGTGTGCACGTGCCGCGCTGTGTTCTCGCTGTGCTTTTGCATTCGTCCACGCGCCGAAAGCAAAGAGAAAAAAGAAAAAGAAAAGGCCGCCGCGCCGAACGCCACGAATGATCGATCGGTGATCGAATCAGCCACGGCGGAGATCTTTCCGTTCTTTTTCTTCTCGACAGATCGACGTTCCGCCACGCCGTAACCGGAAGCAGTCGGCGTCGTCGTCGTCGGCGACGCAGCACCGTAATCCAACCGATTATCGCTATCGTGCCGGCACCGAAGCCCGGACGACGACGCACAGATGAACCAGAGGAGGGACTGTACACCGGTCCCGCAAGATTTCACGACAGCCTGCCAAGCCGAGACCACGTGGGGGGAGGACACACGATCGGTTTTCCCTCCCCGCGAAAATTCGTGGAAATGCACGAAAATTCGTGAAAATGCGCGAAAATTCGAGCTTCGCGAAAATGCACGAAAATTCGTGAAAATGCGCGATAATGAAAATGCTTCGTTGAAACGTCTCCGGCCGTTGTTCGGCGACGCGATTTCACGGCGGTCCACGTTCCCGCGGCGTCTCGGTCTCTCCATGCAAGGCGGCCGGGGGACGGAGAATTGTCGATGAATACCATGCATGTATGCTCCAACCGACTATGTGTAAATTATAGTATATATACTATTGAATACGAATAAACGAATTGTACAAATACTTGCGATTTATTTACTTTCCGATTGTCTTCAATTGCTTTAATTCATAATTTTAGCGACAGGCGATTCCAATTTTCCTTCGATTTAATAGAAACGATTGATAATCATATTTGTTAGGTTATGTACGAAATGATCGTCAGGAGTCGACCTCGTTGTTATAGTACAAGTCGTTAATATTATTATAAATATTAATATTATAATATCATAAATACTAATATTATGCTATCATAAATACTAATACTATGCGATTATAAATACTAATCTTAAACTATTATAATATTATAAATACTAATCTTATACAATTATAATATTATAAATACTAATATTACAAGATTTTAATATAAAAAATACCAATATTACAACATTATACAATATTGCCAAATTTCTAAAAATTCATCGACTTTTTTTTATCATTTCCCAATAACATCATCATTTATAAAAAATTAACATTTTACTGTACTTTACCTTATGCTGCATCCACAAAGCGACGACACGCTAAAATATTCGAAACCAAGAATACATTGTTTTCGGGGGAGAAGACAACGCGGCGCGCGCGAGGTCGAAGCGCGTATTCCCGCAGCATTTCTCTGCTGGATTTTCGTGGCGGCGCATTTTCAATTTTTAAAGCTGACCTTGCGGGACGTCTGTAATCCAGCAGACAGCAGCCATTCCATTCGATTCCACAAGCAGAATATCGGATAAGCACTGGCAGATATATCGATCCTCTGAAGAGAGCTTTCCCACCCTTCCCCCCCTCTCTCTCTTTCTCTCTTTCTCTCTTTGGTGCCGAGCCGCCCGTTATCGCTGATTCTTTTATCGGAAATAAAAGTCTGCTGTTTCTCTGCTCGCATGGCCGAGCTGATAGTCGGCCGCGCGTAACGCGCGCGAGCGTGCCTGAGCCGGAGCTGATACGGACGGAGAAGGGAGAGGGGTGTCCATTGTCCCCGTGGCTTCTCTATGGGATCCCGCGACCTTTTTATCCTATGCATTATCCTGCTCTCATTGTCCGCGGTAAATGAGACCTTCGTCAATGTTAATTTAACGGCCGCGCGGGCTCGGTGATTGATTATTCAAAGTAATGTCGCGATTATCGTATCTCGCGTCTCTGTCATTATTAAGCGGTAGCAGGTGTTTCAACCCTTTTCGCTGAAGCAGCGAGGCGCCAGTGGAAATTGTGTCGTAGTCTAAAGCAATTTTTAGAAGCGTAATTCTCAGGTCGTAAAATTTAATTTCATAAATTTAATTAAAATGTAATTAAAATGTAATTAATTATGTGAAATGGGGATTATGTATTTTAGGATGAAATACTGTAGGTTTAAGTATATTATGTTGGATTTAGAGAATTGATTTTAATTTCTTGGATTTAGAGGATTTATTTTAATTTATTGGATTTACAGGATTTATTGATTGATAAAACGTGAAATATATGAAACATTAGGGAGACCAAAAAGTAACGTAATAATAATTAATTAATAATTGCGTATCCTATAGTTTATTCGCGCGGATCGATCACTTTCGCAAGAATCACCGTAAAAATCATCGTCGACGACGTCATTCCGTTTCGACCGGCCGACAGAAAATTCGACCGGCCGACAGAAAATTCGACCGGCCGTAATTTCGGTTTGACGGGGACGTTATCCGACGGAATCAGAAATTTGCATGGACTTCCGCGGATCTAATTAGACCGCATAATGAATCGAAGCGTACGGGGGCCGGTGATTCCATTTGCATGTATTTATAAAACTATAGCGCGTGGACGCGTGAAGTATCGCACGGATTTAATTACCATAATCAATCACGCGGGGACGGCTTTAATCGCTCGGAATACGATGGGCTTGATAAATGAACACGGGTTATGCGACGACGTAACTTCTCGTCGGACGACTCTCACCGTGCCTTTTTTTATTATTTCAACGCGAAACCAAAGTCTAATTGTTGAAATCGTAATTAACATAATGCGTGACGAGTTATTTCGATCGGAAGAAATCGATACGATTTTTTGGTTAGGTTCTTCGATTTATGGTCCTGTGGTGAAGTGGAGTCTGAGGCGATAACGATTTATTATTATTATTATTCGATTATGATAAACGTTCTGTTAATTTATCGAATGCAAAATTATTTATACAAATACAAACATCCTACTAATTTATTGAATACAATTCAATATTTAACGTGCCTAAATCTCTAACAATTTACTGTTATCATTTATCTATATTATTATAAACGTTCTGCTAATTTATTAAATACAATCCAATACGTGACACTCCCAACAATTTATTATCTCCATTTAACAATTTATCTCCAACATTGTATTAACATTCTATTAACTCATCATCAACTGCTCACCTGCTGAGGTTAAAAACAATCGAAATAAAATCGCCACGATAATTATTAATCACCACAAGCATAATTATTAATAACATCGTCGAGCTCACGTCACCAAGCGTCCGTCAACCGGAACACGTCTTCCGAAAACTTTCTCGACGCCTGTTCCTCGAGCGACGCCGAACTCCGTGCATGTAGACCCCGTTCCCGGCTCGCAACTTGTCAGACATACGTAAGTACACGGCGCACAACTTTCGCCTAATCCCTGCACCGAACTGTGCCACGCCTAATCCCGTAACTCCCGTGATCCTTCCTAGAAACACCGACGTATTAATCACCGGCTCCAATTGCCGTCATCCGCGACGTCTGCCGAGATTTACCGAAAAAGGCCGACGCGAACAAATAAATTCCATTTCGTCGACTCGACGGTGGGATCGCGGATCGTCGATAACGTCGACGTAATTTCTCGCGGATAATTGGTTATTAGGAGGACAATTTTGGAAATAATTATTTTAACTATATTACGTTCCAAAATAATTTTTATAACAATAAAGTTTCGATTTAGGATTAATTATATAATAGGATGCAAAGGGTTAAAGGCATCGTAGTGAACCGCAAGGTGCTCGTTACGGATGATGGTGGAATTAACCCTTTACCCTCGAATGGTGACTCTGAGGCACCACTAAAATTATTCTATTACAAAATAATTTTTATAACAATAAAGTACAGATTTGAAAAATTATTCAGTAGTGAATCTGTTGCTACGAGTCGCAAGAATCAATTTGCACTTACTATTAAAAGCTCACTTATGCACATACTATAGAAATACTATAGGTCAGAAAAATTATTTCACATTTGCAGAGAAAACGGCTTCGAGTGCAAAGGATTAATTCCGCGATTCCGATAGGCGACGGCGGCGGCGAGTCTGTTTCTCGCGCCGAACGAGAAATTATGAGGCGAGGCTCGATATCGCGTCGCGATACGGCCGCTTGTTTTATTCAGGCTCGCGCGCGGCTCTCTACGTCGAGAATCTCCGAGGCACACTTCGCCTGCGTTTTATTTATATTTTTTCTTTTTGCCGCCGATAACGCCGCCGCAGAGCGCCGGCTCATAAATATTCAGCGAGACGAAAGCGGTCCGTCGCCGGGAAATTTTTCAGCCGTAATTCGTTCATCGCGCTTTAACGGCCGGCGTCCTCTCTTTGGGAAAGGGAGGGGGAGAGGAAAGACGAGAAAGGCAGAAACAGAGGCAAAGACATAGGACAGAGGAAAACAGAAACAGAGACAAAGACAGAGGAAAACAGAGACAGAGACAAGGTCATAACGCATAATTAAATATATAATAATATATAATATAAAAATATATAATATAACGATACACCAATGCTATAATAACAAATAATATAATAGTAATAATAATAATATATCATTTCCATTATGTCTTTATAAAGAAAAAAAAACCAAAGAAAAACAGAAATGCCGTGCCATAAAAATCCCACGAAAGCAACATTCTTCGTATCTTTCCAGCATAAAATATCCATGGAGGTAGAACGTCCATAACCTGCTGCAACAAAGTTACAATACCATGGTTACGAACCGTTGCAGAGTTTAGCTAAGCGACTGCAACAACTCTTTTCCCACGGACCATCGAAATCGGCCACTTCGTCAGCGTCGAGACCCCATAGACGGTATCGAGCCTCGTTCCATCCGTGTACCAGCGTGAAAGGGTCAACATCCCCCCACCCCCTTCCCGGCAGAGTGGTTTTATCGTGCGGTTCATGTATCAGCGGTGCATTCCGCGGCTTTCAGACACCGGATAATCCGAATGCCGGATAATAACAGTTCCCGGCGAGATAAGTTGGCTAATATTCCGAAATCATGTTAAATACCGACGGGAATTAATAACACAAAGCGAAGCATCGCTACGGTGGTCAGGGCGGTTTCAAATGCTTTGCGCTGTAATTATAACGCCCTTTGCCCTGCAATTTCTTCTGCAGCTACGAAATAGTTGTTTGCGGCTAATAAATTCCTTGGAGAGAATGATCATTAATATTTAGCGTTCAACGAACTTTACCGCAGTGTTGATTATTGACAAAAGAAGAGAAGAATTCGAGTAACATTTCGATTAATATTTCGAGTAACATTTTCATTAATATTTCGAATGATATTTCGATTAACATTTCGAATGACATTTCGCGTGAAACATTTAATAAACCACACCTCAAATCTCCATTTCAAATTTCGCGAATCAGTCACGATATCATAGGGTAAAGGGTTAACGGACCTTTCAACGACCAACCTTTCTCATTGTCCTTATTAGAAAAAAATACGTCTCAATCATTATCGATCGATAAAAAGAGCAGTCTATGAAATATTAGGGAGACTAAAAAGTCATGTCGTTTCTTACGTTAAATTCAAACAGATAAAATAACAAATTTTTATATTTAATCAGTGACGCATGCCTGCCGATCGACTTCAAGTTGCACGCCGCGCGGCACGTCGAAAAAGAGAAAGAAAGAAAAATCAGTCGATCGACGGGCAGAGATCAGAAACTGGATAATCCGACTGCTGGATGATAACGGTTCCCAGCGAGATAAATTGGCTCGAAATCGTGTTAAATACTAGGCGGGGATTAATAACACAAAGCATCGCGAGCCGGCCGGGGTGCGCCCGGTCAGTATAAAGCTTTTACCGTGGTAAATTTATTAGGATCCCGCTAACCGAGGTATGCGTGCACACACACGCGCGCGGCGGCTCCGCCTTTTCATCATAGGCGGCGCCGACGTGCTTGGAATTTCTCCGCAGAGTAGCCGAATTCATCGCGGGCCCTAGGTATTTGTTCGGCGGTGGGGTGGTGGGAAGGGGAGAGCGCGCGTGCATGCACCGTGCGTCGAGTTTCTTAGATCCTCGCTGTCACGCGAGTTTCCATGTCTCTCGCGGTGACGCGGGCGCGAGTGACCAAGGGCAATCACCTGCCATCATTCAGTGGGAATTCCCTCGCGTTACGTTACGCTAACTGTTCGAGGGAAAAAAAGGGCTCGGCAAATGGCCAAAGGCAAACGGCAAATGCCCTTTGAAACTTGGATTTATGTTACTTTTTTGATTTATAGTGGCAGATCGGCTTTGTAATTGATAATTGATAAATTGATAAATTGATAAATTGATAAATTGATAAATTGATAAATTGATTTATTTAGGTGTTTTGTAATGGTGTGTAGAATTGTTATCGTGCCATGGTAGCGTGGAAAAAACTTATGGGGACATCCTAAAATACCATTGGTCGAGGGTATCGGCCAAGCAGCGGTGTGGATCCTCGCGCTCCGCCGGAATCGGATTTCGGGTTATTTTCGCGTCTCCGGCTCTTTCCACGGCATTTTTACCGTATCGAACTGATTCTAATACATTAAGCTGCCATCGTTCTCTTGGCACTCTCGCCGAAAATCCGATAGATTAAGATAAGCTGGATAGATGGAAGGCAGGCGGGGAGGTCTCTCTCTCTCTCTCTCTCTCGGCCGATGTACACGGCCGCCACCCTGTACCGCGGTTTCCGTGTGAAATTCAACCCGGAATTTATAGTCTCACCTTCGCGCATCACCGTTTTCTACCGTCTCGAGCAGAGCCCACAGTTTCAAACAAACGAGATTTTTATTAACGGAGATTCGCGTCGGAGAACGACCCGCAACGAGAATTAATGGCGCGATGTTATTTTGTAATCGGCGCGATTTTCTTCGGAAATTGCACTTTTCAAGGCAAATCGCGCTTGAATTTATTGGGATTTATTTTGATTTATTCGAGTTTATTAGGATTTATTAGACTTTATTGGGATTTAGAAGAATTGACTAGCATTTATTAGAGTTTACTAGCATTTATTCTTATTTATTAGAATTTATTCCTATTTATTAGAATTTATTCGAATTTCGAATCGAATTTGACAGATTAACATGCGGTTATTCCTTTTACGTTAACTTGATCTTCGATCACGAGATAATTTTATAATAAAACAGTAAACCCGAAAATTTTTTTAATTCGCTTCTGAGAATGTTATTTCGTTTATACAGCTGTCCGAATAAAAACCCGAATCGCTGCGCGCCGTTTTCTACGGCGTTAATTTTTTTTAAAATCGCGTGCCAACTGCTATTGATTTGCCGCGCGGATTGCCAAGCCGAAATAAGCGCATTTGCGAGTCGAACTAATAAATTGTGTACGCTCGCTCGCTCGCTCGCTCGAGAGAGAGAGAGAGAGGAGAGGAGCGCGTTCCGTGTCAATTTAATATACTTCAATCTCCGATTTCCCTGTGTCACGGTTACATATTTGTCGAGCTGCCGGCACACCGGAGCGATTCCGTGAGCCGGTTCGCTGATTCCGCCACACGGGCGGAGGGGGCGGGGAAGGGGGCGGTGGGTGGGGAGGCTTTAATCCTGCAGATGGATCCTTGTGTACAAGGATGATCGTAAAATTCGACTACAACCTTTTCGGAATATGTCAGCGAACGGTCTCGGGAATTTAACCCCTTGCCGTACTATTTTCTTCATAGTTACAAAGATCGGTACTGTGTCCGTTGTAAAAATTTCTTGGATGGGGAAGGAACAATGAAAGAAAGAAAAAAAGTGAGAGAGAGATTTATTAGAATTTATTCTGATTTATTAGAGTTTATTAGAAGTTATTCTTATTTATTAGAATATATTAGAGTGTGTGTTAGAGAGAGAGAGAGAGAGAGAGAGAGAGAGAGAGATCGACAAAGAGAGAAAAAGAAAGACAGAGAGCTAAATAAAGAGCAAAAATTGCAAAAGCGAGTGATAAACAGATATAGAAAGAGAGAGATAAATATTAATCAGAATAAATTTTGTGATAAATAAAAAACGAAAAAGAGCGAAAAACAAAGTTCTCTCCTCTCTTTCTCTCTCTCTCTCTCTGTCTCTGTCTCTCTAACAGTCTGCGAGGGGGTTAGGATGACCAAAAAGGTCGCATAAATCCGACGTAGTTGAAAAACCGTCGTTCCAGAAATATGTTTATGCAAATATGCGCGGACCCTTTACGCCCCCGGGTCATCGCGAAAAATTTCGCTAAAAAATTGAGGGAACATTGTAAAAACGAGACGGGGATCCTACACGCAAAAAGAAAAACACCATTATACCTATCCGAGTGTGGGGGGGGGGGGGGGGATGCGCACTCTCAACCAGTGCGCGTCGATTTTCATGAAATCTGCATGGGAGATAGACCAGCGGAACATATTTTTCGCATGAATTTTTTACCGGCAATCATTCTTGTTCAACCGTGGCCGGTCAGTTATCGAACTTCGGTATGGAAACCGTTTTTTTTTTTTTCGTCCCCCCCTACCCCTTTTTTTAACACTTTCGAACCGACATCGTTTCGCGGTTGTCGATCAAAAAATCTCGGTCGCGGTTTAAAAACGATAATTCTTTGCTTAAATAATATATATTCGTTGAAGTTACTTTTCTTAGATTTGTAGTCGTTTTGGATACGTTAGTCATTTTATATTGTTTATAATAATTGTCGATCGAAAAATCTCAATCGTAGTTCAATATTCTTGGTTGCAAAGAGAAATTTATTTCACGATAATTCTTCTACAATAATTCTTTCACGATAATAATTTTAAAATTTACAACTTTAATGATTAATATTTATCGGTTCAATTTTAAGGAAGTTATGGTCGCGATCCCCGCGAGGCAATAAACAACTTCGTCGACCAACGCGCCGCGAGTCCCATAAAAATTTCTAAAAAATCGGCAGCCGCCGACGTTCAACGATTCCACCCTGAACAATTCCACGTCGAACAATTCCACGAATCTCGCGTGTCATTCTCGAAGCGAGAATTACGTTTGCGCAGAGCGCCGCGTTTCTTCGAACGTGTAATAAACGAGCGTCGGCGACCAGTCCCGGGCCGATATAATAACGTCAACACGTAACCCGCAGGCCGAAGGGAAACGAGCGTAACTATTCCGTTGATCGATCTCTTCGGTCCCGCGACAGTCACGAACAATTTGTTTCGCCGCAGTTGTATCGCGACATGCCGCAATAATTACTCTTATCGGTTATATTGTTACTGCCTCGCGCGCGCGCGCGCGGCCAATATTTTCGCGGCGCGCCGCCTCGTAAAAAAAAAAACCCTCCGAGTGGCCGACAAAAGGGCGTTTCCATATTTTCCGGCAAATGGAAATTCAATTCCGCGGAATCGATATTTTAATTGGAGCTTCGCTGCGGAGCGAAAGACTCGATAGCATCGCGGGGGGGTTCGCGTTTAACGTTCCACTATTCGGACGAAATGTTTGCGAAAGGATGAGGGACAATGGCGATAAGAGAACGGCGACGCTGCAACGAGTGCTGATCACGAGATGCGTCGAATTGTTATTCTGCGACCTTTTGTCAATCTTTATTCCCACTTTTTATTCCAAGTTTTATTTGTTTTATTTGATTTTAATATTCACTTTTTTATGTTCGTTCTGTTTCATCGCGTCAATTATAGTACTACAAGTAATATAGTATCATCAAGTAGTATAGTACCATCAAGTGCATAGTACAGTACCATCAAGTAGTACAGTACCATCAAGTAGTACAGTACCATCAAGTAGTACAGCACCATCGAGTAACTTAATAAAATTACAGGTTATACGTTCTCAATAAGCGAGCGCGTTATTCGAAGCAGCGCCAGCAAATAACAGCTCGAAACGGGCGACGCCGTAAAAATTGAAATGAACGGAACGCTCCGGCCCGGCGCGTCGCGAGCCGCTAAAATTGCTTCCGCGCGCGTCCCCGACGCTAATGGAATTTCTGTTCAAGCAGATCGATTATTAACCATTAATAGGTCATGCTGGATTTCCACGGGGCTCCCGCCAAGTGCCGCAATTTCCATCTCGCTTTCCACCACGATATCGCCGTCCGTGTGCCCGTCGATATATCAATTTTAATATAATCAAGCCGGACAACCGTCCGATATATATTCGATCGACAACCGGTCCCCCCTCTCTCTACCGTTGCCTCGTCGAATTTATTAGTCGTCTTTATTTATGCGAGAAGGAAGGCGTGTCGCGCTCGGTTCACGAAAATCCCGGCCGAGAGAAGTTCACAGGATTTAATAACAGACATATATATATATATATATATGTATATAGGGGGGAATTGACACGGCCGTGACCCTCGTTATCGATTTAATGGTATCGAGGTGTATGCGCGGTCTGATCATAAACAGCCGTGACTACTGGCCGTATACGGTCGACCTCATACCCGCCTCGAAACGATTCCCTTCTAAAACGCTGTGTTGCGGTCGGATCGAACCGCGCGGCGAAACTTTTGCACGTACACGGCGCTCACCTAGGAGGCGTCGCGATTCTCCGACGAATATCGCGAAAAGAATCCGAGAAATATTCTCCCAACGAAGAATCCGAGAAACGTTCGTTCGCCGGCAATTATTCGAACCTGGGGAACGGCTTAATCAGCGGTCGAAACAACACTCGTGTCTGCGCGCATCCCGGTTTGCTCTTTTTTTTTCTTTCTGTTCTACTTCTGTAATTACACGTTCCGCGCGCAACTCTTCGTCTCTGGCCCTTTTTACATTAAATATGGTCCGGTAAACAGAAATGCGAAACCGGAAGTCTTTGTATACGGAAGCGTGTGCGTGGGTCTTGTTTTTTTTTGGTCGTCGGTGTTATGGGACTGGAAATTGCATTTTTACTCGAGTTTTATATTATTTTAGAAAAAATGCATTTGTATTCGTTTGAGTTTTATGTTATTTTAGTTATTGGAAATTTTGTTATTTGTTCGATCGACGTGGTGCTTATTTATTTAGTAAGAAATAGGAGTAAGGATTCGTTTAATTTTTATTATTATTATTCTAGTTATTGAGGATGGTTGAATTGTTGAATTTATACAGTGTTTATTAATGAAAGGAATGAAAGTAAGGTTTTGTTGAAAGGAGTTCGCTATTAAATTTTTAATTAATATTCCTTAACAGAAGATGTGTATATTGTAAAAGTTAACGAGATGGAAATCGTTAAATGGGTAAATGAAAATTGTGTTTAACAAGAAGGAGTCCAATGGAAAAATATTGTTACCTCTTTTTATCTTTACACCGTTCTACATTTTATTAGTTTATCTCCATCGTAAAGTTCGCGATATGATAAATCTATTAGCAACACGGAATACAATTAAAATATGAAGAATATAAAAGGGTCGAGATTAATATTCTCTGACGTCACTGCACTGCTTTTTGAAGCTCCGTATAAACGTGTGCAGCACGCTGATTTATCATGTTTATCGTATTACCATGATTTGTAATTTAATCAGGTCACGTGTTCCGCAGCTTATCCTCCGCCGGAGTAAACCGTATATATCTGGAAAAATTGTTAACTCGCGAATTAATTTCTACTTAGAGTTACATATGCTGGCAGGTTACGTTTATTTATTTATTTATTATTGTCTCGGCAGAGATTTTGTATTATATTCGATGCCTGTTAGAAATTGATAATTAAATTATCGCGTTATATTTTATCTAACATTAAGTCTATCACGATTGAATCCACGCATTTAAATAATTATTAATTTCTTTTTAAATGACAAAAGTTGTGGACACATCTCCTCAGTACCAATAAATAAATTGCATAACTAAATTACATGATTCTATAAATACATAACTAGCGCCGCTACTGTAACAAAAATCATACAAAACTGGAATAAACCCTACTTCATCGCCATCATCAAGCATCGCCCACGATGACACCGTCCAATACGTTCATCGTACCACAAACGTTAACACCCTTTGCACTCGAAGCCCTTTCAACTGGAAAACCGAAGTAATTTCTCTGGCATATAGCATTGCCATATTATAATAAAACAGTACATTTCATGTATTTGTAATTGATTCTTGTTATTCGTAATAACGTAACATAACCTTAACAATTCCTCAAATGTAACCTTTGTTAGTACAGAGATTATTTTGCAACGCGATAGAACAATTTTATGGTGCCCCACGGTCACCGCTCGAGTGCAAAGGGGTTAACGTAACCCCTAAAAAATTCGAGCCGTAAATTCCGTCGGACAGCTGCGAGCCGTTAGGTAGCGCGGCGCGCGGCGGTCGCGGCCCAGCTGAAATTAGAAAGCCCGGAGAATGAAAACATCGCGGCAGCCCGGCCGCGAACGAGTCCTCGCGTCAACGTGGGACGGCGAAAAGCGGGTGGCGGCGCACGGGGCGGACAGTAAATAAGTTAAAAATTTCCGAGAACGGCCGGCACGCGACTCACGCCGATACCGTTGTCCGACCATTATCAGGTCGTAACTACTACTGTGCAGGCATCGTCGCTACCACCCCTGCCTCCTCCCCCCCACTCCTGCCGTACTGATACAATCGGTCTGTGGAAACCGGTAACAATGGGCCCGGCCTGTATTTGCTGTTCTTTTCAGCGGCCGCGGCCGTGGCGCATCGATGTAGGTCACGGTAACATCATATTCAGAATTTTTAACAGTGCGCCGCCGATGAATCCTCGCCGACCCCCCCTCACCCTCCGCCTCATCTCTCATCTCTTTCTCTATCTTGTGTTCCCAGCCTCGCGTCTCCCGCCCAACCCCCCCGCGCGCAACCTCGCGATCGTTTTCTTTTTTTCTCGTTCCCTCTCCCTCCCCTCCGCCGCCGGCTCGCGGTATTATGAAATCCAACCGCGGCGCGCACAAAAGCGGCGCCCGTTCCAACGTCTTATCCGCGACGAAACGGTCGGATATGAATATGCAATGTTCTTGAGAATTGTTGAAAGAATGGCGCGGGCGGAGGACGCGGATCTATGATTCGACTCGCGAAAGTTTTTCGCGATAGAAATTTGTTGGTGCCCGGTGTTGACCCTTTGCACTCGAAGCCATTTTAACTGTAATTCTAAAGCAACATTTCTGACATGTAGCATTTCCATTTTGCAAGGTAAAGAGGTTATGTTCAATTGAAATTGAATCTCGTAACTCGTACAGAAACAGTTAAACTTTTAATAATGTTTCAAATGTAAGTTTTTGTAATGGAAATATTATTTTCGTCAAAATACGGCAAATGGTTAACAATCGTTCGCCGTATAACAAACCTAACCCTATATACCTATCACCGACATGGTGGTACCAAACCCACTCCCGTGTACACGCTCGAACTTCGTCATCTCTAATTCGCGAGAAACCGAGTCACGTGGCCATCCACCAACGTTCCATCTGCGACAATGGAGCGTTTCGCGGTGCCCCCCGAAGGGGTTGTTCGGCTTCTATTCTTCGTCCCGCAGGAGGGGGGGGGGGCGTAATCAGTGTAGGACCGATCCGCGAGATTTGGGTTAAAGCGCTATATTTTCCTGAGCCGGTTTCAATGGATTGACAGGAATTCCGTGGGACCGGGACGCCGGAAAAGTTAATTTCGGCCACGGTCCCCGGCTCCCCCCTCCCCTCTACTCCCCTCCTCCACCGCCGAGTCACTAGAGCATTGTGCGAGGCACCCGGCACTATCCATAGGACCGCGCTGCATAGAAAATTATTCCCGTTTCGCGGACGGCATTGTTCGCAGAAATTGATTCCTTTGAAGTATGAGCCGGAGGAGTGGCTGACGTATTGTTCAGCCGTTGCCTCTTTTATAAGACACGGCTGTCGACTGCCCGAGAGCGGTATTATTTGCATTTCGTACGAGTGGATCGCATTGTTCCTGGCGAATTTCATCTTTCTAGGATCCCCGGGCGGCGGGGTGAGAGGGGGGGGGGGACACACGTTTTCGGCTCGATCCGCCTGACGAGGGCGACGACGCCGTCGTCGACGGGCTTTCAGCCTTCGAATTTTATATGCTCGCCGATACGTTTGGGATCGCCGGCATTGTTTCGGGGTAGGAGCGGCGATGTTACGGCTAATCGCTCGGCTTGATCGACGCCCGCCGAGCTCACCACCGAAATTCACCGACGAAAACCGATGAACCGCTGCGATTTATGGACGAATTTTTTTATTTGAGATTTTCGGCGTTCTTGACGTTTGGTTGATCGATTTTACGAATTTTAGGGTTTCTTAATTTATTGGGTAAATTAAGTTAAATTAATTTGATCTTGTTAAGGGAATTTTAGAATGATTTGTCGCGAAGGATGGGGGTTGTTTATTTTAAAATAATATTTTTAATTTTAAGGTAGGATCACGGTCTTAATTTTTGAATGATATTGCGTTTTGTGATGTTGTAATTATTCTGTTTTTATTTTGTATATAATACAAATTATTTTAATTTGTATATAATACAAATATAATTTATATACAATATAATACAAATATAATTTACATACGATCACATCTAACTATATACAATTATATAATTTACAAACAAATTATCTGAACATAAACACCAACTGTTGCCTCTCACTCACCACTCGTCCTCGCAAATTATCAAAACAGCCTCTCCATCCAACTCTAGAAACAAAATCCACACAAAAGACAAATTCCCGGCTCTGAAACATTCCATCCACATTTGAAATTCCGTCGAGCCACAGCATCGGCTCGACTTCGGTATACGAGTCGACGACGGGCCAGACTTTTAACCGAGCGAACCTCTCTTTTTCTGTTTCAGCGACCACTCGATAAGCAATCGCGTGGATCGCCGTGGTCATCCGATGCACTGCGAGTGCGGCGAATTGACGAGGCCGTTATGACGACGCGAGGAAACGGCTGAGAGTGCCCTGGCCACGTCGCAGTCCGACTTCTAGGCCTTATCCACTTTGTTCCAGTTCTCTCCCGCCCTCGGCCGTTTCTATCGCCCCCACCAACCAACCAACCAACCAACCAACCCCCCTCAACCAACGACCCCCCTTCAACCAACCGACCGACGCCATCAACCCATCTCGAAGCCATCGCACCTTGTACGCGACACGAACCGAAATACCCAGCCGCACCCCGGAGACACACCCACACACCGTCGTCGACGGACAAGACGGAACCAGAGATAGATAGACGGAGAAGAAGACGCAGAACGAGACAGAGAAGAGACAGAAAAAGGGAGAAAAGAGGCAGAGAGAGGAGAAGAGAAAAAGAGAGAGAGAAGAGATAAAAAGGCAGAGAAAGATAGAGAAAAGAATAGAAAAGAAGAGAGAGAGAGAGAGAGAGAGAAAGATAGAGAGAAGGATAGAAAGAAGGATAGACAGGAAGATAGAGAGGAAGATCGAGGAAGATAAAGACTAAGTTAGAGAGGAAGATAGAAAGATAGAGAGAAATAGAGAAGAAGACAGGCAGAGAGAGAGAGAGAGAGAGAGAGAAATAGAGAAGAAGACAGAGAGGAAGATAAACAGAAAGATAGAGAGAAAGAGAGAGGAAGAAAGAAAAAGGGCGAAAAAGAAAGGAAGACAGAGAAAGGGAGAAAAAGGAAGGTAGTAAGAGAAAAGAAGTGAAGAGAGAGGGAACGAGAAAGAGTAAGATAAAGAGATAAAGATAGACAGAAAGCGGGAACAATAAAGAGAGTAACAGAACGAGATAAAGCTAGAAAGAAAGCGTAAAATAAAGAAAGAAGAAGTGACACACAACCAAAAGACAGATACACGAACACCAGAACACCAGAACCCCAGAAACACAGTGAAACCGACAGCGTCCCCGGAGCAGGACACTGATCGGCGCGCAGAAGAGGTACGCTCGCCCAGAAGAGACGAAAGGGAACGATCCGTCGAGCCCGAGAAAAAGTTCCTCTCCGCTCATCGAAGATCATCGGAAGGGAACGTAAGTTTGCGAAACGTGGCCTCGTCGCGCCACCATATTGGTCAACCATATCCCCTCCCCATTGATTAATCGCGCGGCGACGAAGCATCGCGCGCCGAACTTGATTTTGATTCGGCATCTTAGCCGACTTTGATTCGGCATCTGCCGACTCTGGTTTAGCATCAGTCGACTCTGATTCGGCATCGGTTTGTACCTTCTCCCTTGTAACATACAATCAGCTCGCCACCGGTGTCGTAATTACCGTACTCGTAAACCGGTTCGCGCGAGCATCAAAAATCGTGACACAACAGCGGACTTCGCGAGCGTGGAAACAAACATCCACGAACTGAATGGCAACACGTGAAACGTTTCTTGATTCGAGCGCATCGCCGCTGGCAACACCATAGATTTTCCCGCTCAATTTCTATATATATATCCCACCGCTCGCGGTTTCTCGTTCGACCCCCGAAAAGACTCAAGCGTTCGAGAACCACCGACAAATAAAACGTTTCGTTTCCTTTCCAGGAGTTGCGAATGGACACACTATTTTTCTATTCAACGGGCCTACGATATACTGGTGTACAGTAGCGTTTTAGTCTTTCATAAGAGCCGGATTAGGACTATTTCATACGAACACGTCGATAATAATCCGAACGGAGGTACCGTAAGTTTACGGCGCGACCCGGCAACGTTCAAATATCGTCACTCGTCGCGCATCTTCGTATGCAACTAAAAAACAAAGAAAAAAAAACAACGTTAACTTCCCGACGGAGCGTACAAAACGAAAAGAATAAAGAAGTGTATCGAGGGATCGTTCCCTTGCGAACAGAATAATACAGGAAAACAGGACCCAAGTGTCCTGATAACTATTACGTAGAACTAAGATTATTGACTAAGAGAGAGAAAGAGAGAGAGAGAGAGATAATGTAAAAGGCGATAGTTTAAATGCATAACTGCCCAATTAGTTGGACGAAAAAGAGACCGAATCGAAGAGTAGATTGAAAATTATTCTTAAGGGTTATCTTTTCTTTTTCTCGAGTTGTAAGAGGTTGTTAATAGGGTTACGGTCGCTTCGCGATTCTCCTCGAGAACATTTATATCCTGGGAATTTGTGGTTTCCGATATGAAAAGCGGACATTGGTAGAGAACAATGATATGGTGGCGTAAACATGAAAAATACCAGCGATTCGATTTTTCAAATTGTTATCGCTTCGTATTTTTGAATATTTTAAATTATGTTTTAAATATTATCGCTTTATTCTTTTTAATGTATTGTCGCTTTATTTTTTAAGATATCGTCGCTTTATTTTTTAAAGAATTATCGCTTTGCTTTTACATACTGTTATGGCAGTATTTTATCGAAATAACAGGGTACTATTTTTGCAAAATGTCACGATTTTATTCTGTCGAAATACGGCAGCTTCATTTTTGCGAAATAGCCCTTCAGTTTTCTATATATCGCAGCTTTATTGTATATTTAAACTACTATCGTTTCATTTTTTAGAATATTGTAACTTCATATTTCAGAGTTTAACAGCGTCGTTTTTTAAACTATCACTGCTTCATTTTTTAGAAGATCGCAGCTTCATTTCTCGAAACTTCGCCGGTTCATTTTTCAAAACTTTGGAGCTCCATTTTTCAAAACTTCGCAGCTTCATCTTTTAAACTATCAACGCATTATTTTTTCATACTGTCGCAGCGTTATTTCATCAAAGTGTCAGGGTGCTATTTTTGCAAAATATCACGACTTTATTCTAACGAAATACGCCAGCTTCAGTTTTTGAAATATCGCTTAAATTTTCGAAATATCGTAGCTTTATTTTTCAAAATATCGCAGCTCCAATTTTTCAGAATATCGCAGCTCCAATTTTTAGATTGTCGCAGTTGAATTTTTCATACAATTGCACCTTTATTTTCCGAAATATTGCAACATCATTCTGAAAAACATCGCCTCTCCGTTCTTTAAAAAAATCTCATCCTCCAGAAATTACACAAATTAATCTCCCAATCCGTTAAATCGCCCCCCAAAACTTCCGCCGATCTCGGATTCTCATTTTCCACCTGGATCTCCTCCTCCTCCCCCCCCCCCCCCCTTCCTTTTCGAACACGGCCGCGCGCGTCCCCATTCCGCGGGCAGATTCCACGGAATCGGAGCGAAGGAAGTTTGCTCAAACAATTCCCGATTCGCTTAACAATTTCGCGTAATGCGTTCGCGGTTCGTCGACCCTTCCCCACCGGCGCTAGACCGGACCTCCAACCCCCCCACCCCCACCACCTCCTGCCCCGCCTCTACCCTCGACTTACGTAATAACTTCGTGATTCGCTTTGAAAAATTGCCATCAGCTGGCTAAGGACGGCGGTCGGCCGCTTTCGCGTCGCCCAGGTGCATCCGGGACACGCCGCGGGGAGGGAGGGAAACGAAAGGGGTTGGGGGAGAAAAAACGAGAAAAGAAAGGAAAAAGAAAAAGTGGGAGAGGAAAAATATAGCGAAACGTTTCGCCGTCTCGACGCTCGGCCATTTTAGAGATTATGTTCAATTTGCATATTAACGGGGGGAGAGGAACCGAGAGATAGAGATAGAGAGACAGAGAGAGAGAGAGAGAGAGAGGTAACTAAAGGGGTAGAGAGGGAAAGATAGAGAACGAAAGGGGTAGAAAGGGAGAAATAGAGAACGAAAGAGGTAGAGAGGGAAAAATAGAAAACGATAGGGGTAGAAAGGGAAAGATAGAGAATGGAAGGGGTAGGGAGTGAAAGGTACAGAACGAAAGGGTTAGAGAGGAAAAAATAGAAAACGAGAGGGAAAGAGAGGAAACGAAAGGGTTATGCAGAGAAATATAGAGAACGAAAGGGGTAGAGAGGGAAAGAGAGGGGAGGATAGACACCGAAACGGATAAACCGAGAAAGATAGGGAACGAAAGGGTTAGAGAGGGGTAGAGAGAGAGAGAGAGAGAGGGCTTCCACGTGGGAGTGTGGAAGGTTGCCAAGAGCGAAGAGAATTGGGAAAGCCGCGGTTCCGCACGAGATTGTTGATACCGCAACTTTCGATAGCGGGTAAGCGAAAAAAAAAAAAAAGGATTCGTCCCTTTATTATGCGCCGCTGCGGACGGCCGGAACCTGATGCCCCAATTGCGCCAAATATTCCTCCGTTATAACATGCCGATTGTCAGATTCATAACAGAAGACGACCTTCGCGGGATAATTCCTTACCCTTCGGCTTTCGATCGAGCGACCCCTTGCCGCCGCCAACCTCGTTGTTAGCTTTCTTTGGAAATGATTCTTTCGCTCGCTTTGTTCGATCTTGTGCGTCAGAACGTTTGCATCGCGATCCTGTGCTAATTTGTAAATTATAATGAGACAATGTATGTTCGCGTAATGTCAGCATTTTGTTCCTTGATTTTAATAATTTAATGTCTTAATTTTCTGATATTTTAATGTTTTAATTTTTTGATATTTTAATGTTTTAATTTTTTGATATTTTAATCTTTTAGTATTTTAATACATCAGTACTTTAATGTTTCAGTATTTCGATGTTATAATGTTCTGATATTTTAATATTTTAATGTTTTGATATCTTAATGTTTTAATGTTAAATCCAGATAATAAACTAAAACATCCTACAGAAAATTACCGAATAAATTGCTTAATTCGAGGTTATGTTCAATTCAAGCACAGATTAAATAAAAACAGCAAACATGCCTATAAACGACTCCACTCTCGTAATTCTTGAACATTGATAAACGATGAAAACAATAAAATCACATTTCAACAATTCAGCAGCCGCTAAAAAAGAACAAGAATAAAATAAAACTAACTCCGTCGAAATACGAAACAATTTAAACCAAGAATCTCATGCTCGATACCAAATTAAAATCGCCTCTCATTTAAAAAACAAAAAGAAAGTAATACAATGCTATCACAGTCTATTTAAAATAAATCAAAAATCGCGCGAAAATAAATAAAAAAAAAACACCCACAATTTCATGTTCCACGAACGAACGACACCGCGAAATTCTTCCCGAATAACGAAAACCGCGACTTAACGAATACCCCGTGGCCGCGATGTTTACGGATGCTTTTACGCGCGCCGGTTAGATAACGCGGCCAGTATTAATTAGCAACTAAATTCCTGGTAGCGGACCAAGTCGGGCCGCGCGGAAACAAATTAAACGAAAACAGATTCGTCGGATCGTTTGCATATCCGCCGTACGGCGCTCGCGAAAATTTCATTAACGTATGAAAATTGCTCGAGATAATGGCTGCCCGTGCCGAGCTATTAACAGCCTATATAATCGGAATCCGAGAGAAAAAAATGAACGAACGAACGATCCAAAAATCTGCCGCGGATCAAACAAAAGTTTCCCCGGAAACGCGGTATTAAAATGCGGATTTACGAGGCGCGGCTAATTAGTTCAGAATTTTAGGTTAGCTTAGCTGGATTTGGTTACTGTAGTTGCTCGAATTATGTGATTACTGTTAGTATGATATTGTATTATATAATATTAATATATGATTATTGTCAGTATTATATTATATTATATTATCAATATTATATTATAAACTTTGTGTTACATACAATAGAAATACTATGACTAAAATAATTTATTTCAAATTTACGGTTAATACGACTTCGTGAGCAAAGGGTTAATTTCAAGAAATTGATTCGTGGAAAAGCGATTGTAGACCGTCCAGTGAAACGTTACTTTCGCCCGCTACGCGAAGGGCAGCAATTTTCAGGGCAGTGCCAGTCCGCTGATTGGAACGCTAAGAGGACAGACAGAAGAAAGGAGGCCGGGGTAGAGGAGAGAAAAGAAAAAAAGAAATGGGATAGAAAGTTAATCGATCGTTAGGGCCGCCAGGTAGACACCGCCGCTTCGACGGTCAATTTATTTTCCTGCCAGCCGCTGGAGGTCATTATTCCGGACAGAACGCGAAAATCGGAGAAGGAAAAAGGGGGACACGTCCGGACCATCCCCTCCCCGGTGTACTTTCGGGAACGAGGAAGAGGGCGAGACGCTTCCCCCGGTTTTTCGATAGTTTTGAGTATCGGGGCGGAACAATGGCCGCCGAAAAGAAAAAAAGAAGGAGGAGTCGCGGAGGAGAAATTGCTTCTCTCGTGCTCGTTTCCTCCCTCCGGGGAATATTTAAATTCGTTTTGTCAGGGATTAGAAACGACGAGCGTGTCTCTCGTTTCGAATCATCCACCCCCTTCACCCTCCCCCTCCCCTCGACGTCATTTCTACGATAAATACGTTTGTTTTAATTGGCGCGGGAATTGTTCAAAGCGCTTTTATTCGTTGAGAATATTCGATCTTCTTGGTGAATGTAACGGCGAAGTTTTAACGAAAGTTATAGTTATTTTAATTGCTTGAAAAATTAAATTCCACCCTGCGAGCACCAAAGATTAATAATAAATTAAATTCCGTGCTTGTGCCTTTATTATATAAATCTTAGTTAATTGTAGTTAATTTTCGTTAATTTCTTTTAAGTTAATTTCAGTTAATTTCTTTTTAGTTAATTTTAGTTAATTTCTTCCTAGTTAATTTTAGTTAATTTCTGTTTAGTTAATTTTAGTTAATTTCTCTTTAGTTAATTTTAGTTAATTTCTTTTTATTTAATTTTAGTTAATTCTTGAAGCACAGTATCTGGTTAAAGGTTTCCATCACCAAACGGATTCAAAGTGGCCTCCGCAGGGTAGCAGAGGAAAAATGGAAAAGGTTGAAACAAAACGCAGGAACACGCTGTAAACAGAAATATTTTTGCACGCGACGGTCCGCGTTGCTACGCTCGGCACCGCTCCGCGATTCCATCCCCCTGTTCCCCGTTTTCCGTTCTCCCCCCCTTGCCGGCCTCCTGCGCTTTCTGCACTGACATTTATGCTCGGGAGGTTCGCGAGCTCGCGTGCTTCTTTTTGTTCGAAGCGGAGCCGGGATTTCGGAGCCGGTGAAATTCGCCCGGGCATGCAAATAATTCGTATAGCCGCCGCCGCCGCCGCGGGTTCGCCCCCGCACGGAGACCGGGGCACGTGCGAACGTATAATTCGAGACGAAGGCCTCGGGAACCGGCGCCACCGTTCTCCACCGTAATCGGCAAAGATTCGACGATCACGTGTCGCCTTGTTACCCTACCGCGCGCCGCGGGTCTGGATCATTTTCGCAGGTTTCGCCGATAATTTTCGCAGGTTTCGCCGATAATTTTCGCAGGTTTCGCCGATAATATTCGCAGGTTTCGCCGATAATATTCGCAGGTTTCGCCGATAATTTTCGCGCGTTTCGCCGATCATTTTCATCTCCGACATTCAGAATTCTCTCTTGGTACCGAGACGCGGAATTCCCAGAGGATCGTTTATACAGGGTGTCGCAGTAAATACGTTTTCTTCGTATTATATAACTGTATTAATTAATACAGTTAAAGAAATTAATATTTCTTAAAATTAATTATAATAAAACTGACGTGAGATAGTTGCTAAAATATTAGTATTGGCAAATTTTGTTTACAAGAATTTTCATTTTCCTGGAGCCTTGAAACAATAGAATCCATAAAATAAATTCCACAAATAAATTCCTTAAAATAAATTTGACAAATAAATATCAGAAAAAGAAATGACTATAGTAAATGTTCGGAAAATAAATTCCATAAAGTAAATTCGACAAATAAATTCCAATGAACTTCTGATAGAATAAATTACGATAGAAATACGATACAGCACTTGCATTCGATATACTCGGGACACCCGGTAGACTGCCGATTGAAAATCGCGCGATACCTAGGTTGATTCATGGGCGCAGCATCATTTATCAGATTCACGAGCATATTAATTCCTACATAATTGGAGTAATTATCGTCGTTAATGATGCAGACCGGTTGCAGTTGAGTAGAGAGCGAGAGAGAGAGAGAGAGAGATAAATAGAGAGTTATGCAACCTCATCGTTCACCCCTCTCGTGCCCTCGAACATTGATAGCTAGCCGACGTTGTTGCTTTTCCTGGTATTTTTCAAAGCGAAAACCGCGGCCCCCGCGAGAAATTATATTTCAATTTAATGATTAACATAAATAAAATAAAATATATTCATCGTCCCATGGATTTATTTTACCGTTTCTTCGTGGAATCTCTCGCGATTATTCGTTACGTTGTTAGCGTCGCGCTGTGTTAATCACCGGTCCAAGACAATCATTCGAGTCATTAACCTATTTCCCAATGCAATATCCGGTGATTCGATTGTACGTTGCAATTTAGGCGAATTCGCGTGCAACCGAAGAAAATGATATCGTCGTGTATCGCTAAATGATATTCGAATTGGAACGATATTCGGATTACTTGATAATTGGGCGATGATCGCATGGACAGCAAGCTTTTAGGTATCGTCATTCTATAGATAATGGTATAATTATTCTACATAGAAGGGTATAATTATTTTATATATATAATGGTATAATGATTCTATATTATAATGGTATAATCATTCTATATTATCATGCTGTGATCATTCTATTGGGTTGGCCACTAAGTAATTGCAGATTTAAAATAACAAGGAAAATTCAATTCTTTTGCCTAAAAATATAAGTTTATTCAATTGGACAAATCAATTTTGACACTGCCTTTCTTTCAGTGTCTTTCAAGGTCTACTAAATATTAATACTATTAATTTCTTTCAAGTCGGCATCAAATTTCATTCTTCTGTTAGCAAAATTAAAAAATGAAAGTAAATAAAAATAAAATAAACAACAATTGTTTGGTCCTATCAGGGATAATGTTAAGAACAAATAGGTGCTAAACAACGCAGAGTGAAAGGAGTCGTAGTGCAAGGGGTTAATACAAAATTAATTCCTGTGTTTACCATGACAACAATTCGACTGCTCAACAATTTATTAAATCCAACGCTTTGTTATTAAAAAAAATTATCTTAGACAGTAATAGTGCAATTTCAACAGTGGCTCGAAGTCACTCGAGAGCAAAGTGTTAAGCTTCCATAACCTAAAATTTTCCATTCACTCGGACCAGCTTTTCATCGCTGCTTTTCCAAATTTTCCATATATAAACGCGACATTACAGTTCGTTATTAATAACCGCATAGCTCGACGAGACCCGGAAAATATAAAACGCCGGCGGTTCGCGTCAAAGGGCCGACCGTTTCCGCGGTCCTTCCCGTCCCGTCATTACGTGCGCCGCCTTTAATTAAACTCGCGAGCAGATCGAAAATTATATAAAGCAAACACACGGGGTAACCCGATCGATCGCCACAGCCGGTCGAAAAATATATTACCGTGATAGGCTGCCGCACCGACGCGGCGCGCGCGCGCGGAGATTGATTCTCGGCATTACTTTCGACGGCAAAGAATGCCGGGGACACGCGAATTAATTCCGCTTCGGGCTCGTTTCTCTGTTGCGCGCGCGACGTTCCAAGTTATCGGTCCACGGTTTTTTCGTTCGTCTATTCGAACCACTCGCGCCCGGGATATTAGAAAATTCCGCGCTGAGAAATTTCCTCAGCTGCGCGAGCGGACCAACGGCGAATCCATTCGGTGGAACGAATAAATAATTGACTGTCGTGAATTAACCCTTTGTCGACCTATAAATCGGATTTTTCCCACCGATCGGTTCCCTGTGAATCGGTTAACATAGTAAATCTTAATTTGTTATCTTATTACTGAGATAAATGTGTTAAATTGCAAGCTTCGATATTGTTACATCAATTTTTTAATATTAAATATAATATTTGATTTGCTATTATTAAATATTAAATTTAGCGATTAACCTATTAGGCTGGATTTTGTGCAAATCGAGTTTTTCGTAACTAAATTACCATTTTTCTTAATATATATATATATATGTTTTACTTTAATAATTAATAAAACAGTCCAGTAAAGCACGAAACATTCACGAAAGCCACTATAGTGGCGCGTCCTGCGAAATCATTTTCAGTACGTTAAAAACAAGCGATAACAATGTAGCTCACAGTAACGAATTTTTCAGTCACCACAGTGGTAATAACAATAGAGCGAATAATAACGATAAAATACATCAAGAAAACGAAAGAAAAGAGTCTCCAACGATTTTTATAAAAAATGAAGTCTATTGAGAAATTGTTTTATAAAAAATAAAGTGTTATCGAAAAATTGCAAAAGCACGAAAATTTGAAGGAAATCAGATCGCAATGTTCTCGAGGAGAAGCCGCGCGTAAACGCCGGTCGTACAAAATTGTTCCGTACGCGGCGTAACCATCCGGGTCACGATCAATTCTCTTAACCCTTTGCACACCGAAACATTCTGCACGTTGGCCACCAGCTCGTCGGCTCGATTTACAGATCCTCGTATTATTTAATATCATTTTGGAACCAAGTAACAACGTATTACAATGATATTGAACTCATACGAATTGGGTGACATCGAAGAATTTGCAAAAAAAATCAGTATTTATATTATATTACAAATATATAAATATATATATATAATAACTTTAACGTTCCAACAGAGGGGATATCCGAGCGATACGCTAGAATCACAATGTCCCTCAAGAGGCGACTGCGGAGTGCAAAGGGTTAATTATCATGCGCGAAAGTTTGTTCCTCGCGCGTTAACGATTTTACCGCTTGACCGCCATTTTCTTCCGGTCCCCGAAAAACAAAGAAAGCCACACCGAACCGAACCACTTCGTCCCAAGGCTATGAGTTTATAGTTATACTTATACTTATATAAGTTTTATAGGCGGCGTGTTTGTTACTTCGGTTCCGCGAGCAGCTTCCTCCCACCAGGTTTTCATTCACGTATCTGTTGCACTCGTCGAACGTTCCTGAGATTAATGTACTACCGGTAGCTTGCCGCCCGACGGTCGCAAATATTTGAAAAAATAAAGCTATAGCAACGATTAGGCGGATTTGATTTCGAGCGTGGAACCACGCGGTTCGTCGATCGGCGGACGATCGAATCGCTTTTTGAAACGCACGAGCCGCTTGTTTAGTTGCCGGGAGAGAGAGAGAGAGATCAGTTGAGGGAGATATATAGAGAAAGGGAGATAAATAGAGTGAGAGAGAGAGAGAGAGAGAGAGAGAGAGAAATATAGAGAGAAGGAGATATATAAAAAGAGAGAGAGAGAAAGAAAGAGAGAGAAAGAAAGAGAGAGAGAGAGAGAGAGGGAGGGATAAAGAGGGAGACACATAGAGTGTGAGAGAGATATATATAAAGAGGGAGAGAAATATAGAGAGGGAGAGAGAAATAGAGAGAGAAGGAGATATATAAAAAGAGAGAGAGAGAGTGAGAGAGAGAGAGAGAGAGAAATAATTGCTTCGAAGTATTAGCGTTTCCGTTTCGCGGCGACAGAGCGAGAAAGAGAGAGAAATATAGAGAGGGAGATAAATAAAGGGAGAGAGAGAGAGAGTGAGAGAGAGAGAGAGAAATAATTGCTTCGAAGTATTAGCGTTTCCGTTTCGCGGCGAACGAGCGAGAGAGATAAATAGAGTGAGATAAATAAAGAGAGAGAGAGAGAGGGAGAAATAATTGCTTCGAAGTATTAGCGTTTCCGTTTCGCGGCGACGAGTCCCCGGGGATCCCCGGTCCTCGCCTAACTACACTCAGTTCTCCTTCCGAGAGTAAACGCCGTAGAGAATCAAAACAGAGAAAAGAAAGAAAAATAGCTTAAAAAGGTAACTAGCTAGAGTGGATAAGATCTCGAGGGCGGGCGTCGTCGAACTATGTACCCAGCGGACTGCTATGCATCGTCGTTTGTCCGCGGGTTCGAATACGTCGAACACGTCAGATTCACAACGCTGTCTATGTACCCGGAAGAGCGGCGAAGCGCTTAGGCGTTCGAACAGGCTCGAAACTTTTTCCGTGGTACACACCTTTTCCAGTTTGCCGCAATCCCCCACCTTTTCGCGTTCGCCACAGGGCTCGCCACTATTTTTCCGTTCATAAGGTTTCGCACGGCGACGACGTCGGAAATTGTACTTTGGCGCTCGAACAGCCTCGAAACTTGCCACACCGGTGTATCCATTTTCGAGTTTCATGCTACCCCTACTCCGCCCCCACGGAAATGTACTCTCTCTCCGTCGTTGTTCGAACAGAATCGAAACTTTTATGACCACCTGCAGTTTTATGCTTACTAAAGATATAAGGGACGGAGGATGGAGGAGGGAAGTGCTTATTGTTCGAATGGGTTCGACAGTTTTACGAGTATTGCGTATTTGATGGGCATCCGGGGGACGGGGAAACGCTTATTTCGGGTTGAAAGGGGGTGGGGGGTCGGAAGCTTTACGAGGACACCGCGAGTCGACTGGATCGTTGACGTCGCGGAAGAGGTGAAGAGGTTATGTGAGACGCATGGGTACGCACCTTTTTCGAAAGTTTTCGGACACCCGATGACTTCGTGTGAATTATTTTGTTATTCGGTTTTGTTGAGGTTATGTCAAGGTTTTTGCTCGGTGTTCCGTTTTAGGTGATTGTTTATGCTTAATAATAAATTTTAGGTGATGGTTTATGCTTAGTATTTGGTCATTGAGTGATAGTTTATGCTTAGTATTCGGTTTTAAACCTTTCACTACTAGCGTCAGAAATACGTACAAAAAATTGGCTACTATAATGCAAATAAATATATAAATGCACTTATTACAGTTTAATGCAATTAGCTTTGGCAAATAAATCGCAGAAATTATAACAACGTCTCCCATCAGTTTCTGAAACTCATTTAATCTCTTCTACAAGTGTCCCAATACTTTTGTAAAGGAGCGTACAAATATAAGAATCGAATAGATTTAAAGGATTCGCGTCTAGCAGACAATTTAGACTCGTTGAAAACGATCCTTGCTTCTCGACTCGATCGAAAGACAATAATTGGTACAAAAGGCCTTAAATGCGTGCACAATCTTGTAATTTTTCTAATCACCATGAAGCGTACGATCGATAAACTGCGGACACCATGCATCCATAACAATATTATACAGATCAAATATATTAAAAAAATATATTAAAAAATACTTGATAAATCTGAAACAACATGAAAATGTTAGGTTATTTTTCGACAAATTAAAACGATTAAGAGAACACGCGATGTCCGCGCATTTATTGTATCGTATAATTGACGCGGACATTCTTTGTTATTTGAAAATGGAATGAAAATCCGCGGTCTGTAAAATAATCGGTAGAAACGTCCGCGTATATGCTGTTACGGATGTCGGATGTTTTATTTTTTGAGGGAGGAGCGAGATAAAGGTTCTGCACGTTTTATGGGGATTGATTAATTCGCTGGATCAAGATTGGATGACTGGACCCGCATCCATTCCGACACAGCGTTTCAGTGGTATTATCTAGCTATCCAGCCAGCCGTGATTAATTTCAATCCGTGGACTGTTACAAAGTACCATTATCAATTGTACCATTTATGTAAAATTAAAGTCGTTTCCGTTTAATAACGTCGATGTTTAATATCTTTTAGACGGATCCTGGATTGGGGAAATAATTCCTTGGATCTGTTTGCCTCGATCCGTGAGTTTCATGTTGCACTAATCGTTAATTTGAAATTGTTAGAGTCATTGACGAGATTCGAGATATGTTTGTTAATATGACGGAAGTTTTATTGTCGGTGAATTTATTGATTTCGAATTTATTGGTCAATGTATTGGTTTCAAATTTTAGGTCAATTTATTGGTTTCAGATTTTAGGTCAATTCATTGGTTTCAAGTTTTAGGTCTATTTATTGATTAATTTATTAGTGAATTTATAGATAAATTTGTCGATTTATTGGTCAATTCATTGGTAAATTTATTGGTAAATTTGTCGGTTAATTTATTGGTAAATGTATAGATCAATTTATAGGTAAATTTATTGGTAAATTTATAGGTAAATTTATTCGTAAATTTATTGGTAAATTTATTGGTATTAAAGGTAAATTTATTGGTAAATTTATAGGTAAATAACATACAACCCAACTCCCAACGAATTATAAAACATTAACTTCCAACATACTACAACTAATTCCAAAAGTTTCAACCGTTTTCAACGTCGAAGCGTTCGCCTTTTCGCTCTCGCCTCTTCCAAGGTACAATTCGTGAGAAAATTCGAACCCGTGAGATCGCAATCAGTTATTATTAACAAACTCGACAAAAGAAAGAGCAGGTACGCGGGGGAAACGACGTCCGCCGCCGACGTCCCGATAATTAATTAATATACATTATTATATAGGCACTGCCAAGCTTGCAAGTCTAATCAAAAGGATAAATCGGCCTGACCAATGAACAGACTTCCAAAAGAAACGAAATAATGCAGGAAAGGGAGAACGAGAAATACAGAAATAAAGAAAGAGAGAGAGAGAGAGGGAGAGAGTGAATGAGTGAGAGAGAGAGAGTGAGTGAGTGAGAGAGAAAGGAAGGAAGGAACGAGAACCGATTACCGTCGTCGAAGGGAAGACGAGCGCCGACGCGAAGACTCGACGACACTATAGCATAAGCGCCGGAAAGCTCTGACCAAGCTTCGTTGACGACCACTCGCATTATGGTCACGAGCTTAACGTACCAAAACAGAAGAAAATGAACAGATAGAGAAAGGAAGGAAAAGTAAAGCAGAAAAGGAAAAAGAAGAAAAGGAAAAGAAAATAAGAAGCCAAGAGGAAGAATAAAAGTAAAATAAGAAGAGGCAAAGAAGAAGAATAAAAATAAAATACGATGAAGCAAAAAGGAAGAAGAAAAATAAAAGAAATTAAGAAGATGCAAAGAAGATGAAAAATAAAAGATAATAGGAAGATGCAAAGAAGAAGAAAAATAAAAGAAAATAAGAAGAAGCAAAGAAGAAGAAAAATAATAGAAGAAGTAAATAAGAACGAAAAATAAAAGAAGGAGCAAAGAAGAACAAAAAAAGAGAAGAAGAAGAAGAAAAAGTGAACAAGAACAGAAGCAAAGAAGCGCGAGTACACTTAGGACAAAAAGGCGACGAAGCCGGTTAAATCGAGAATCGTTTAAATCGAGAGGCGTTTAATCGAGTAACAAGCCCGAAAACATTTCGTTAAGGATTTTGTACGCTGATTCGCGAACGCCGCTCCGAGAGAGAGAGAAAGAGAGAGAGAGAGAGAGAGAGAGAGAGAGAGAAAGAGAGAGCTCTCCGTAGGGCGAGACACTTTAGATGGAAACTTGTTATTTTTAATCGGGAGAGGTGGGGGGCTCCCGCGATCGAAACCGCGCGCGTTAAAAAGCGATCGCGAGAGAACCCGATCGATCCTCGGAACTGGCGGATGCACCGGGTTTTGCCGGAGGGTTCGCTTTGTAGATTATTTCGTCGTTTTCGAGGACGCTTCTCTTCGTCGATTCGCGCGATTCACCGATAAAGGATGTACGAGGCAGAGCGATAAAGAATGCACGATACAGAGCGATAGATAAAAAGAGAGAAAGAGAGAGAGTGAGAAAGGGTTGAGTTTAAACGCGTTCTACCCGTAACTACGTAGCGTTCTAAAGTTATCGACAGACAGAGCCACACACACACACACACATGCGTACACACGTATAATACACAGATTGTCAGCCCGCTGACAAACTGGCGCCCGTTGCCGGCCCCGTGCGCCCGGACAATGGTAAACATTTGTTTTCGTTGCTGTTAAACTGCCGGTGCAGGCGGAGCGCGCGCACGGACCCGTCGCGAGCGTCGCGCGAAAGTACAATAAACAAATAGGACCACGGGCAAAAATCTCTCGCGCGATGCTCTGCTCTATCGTTGCGAAATTGTTGTTCGCTTGTTCCCTTTTTGTCTTTGTTGTCATCTTCCTTTGTTTGTTTCTTCTGTTGATTGACTTTTGGGCTTGTTTGTTTGTTTATTCTATTTTTTTTATTCTGTTGTTTATTGTTATGTTGTTCATTTCTTCTGTTGTTTAGACTTTTTGTAGTTTCCTCCTACTGTTCATCATTTATTTTGTTACTCAATGATTCTGTTGTTCACTTCTTGTTATTCATTTATTTTGTTATTCAACGTTTCTATTATTTATTCTTCCGTTATACTATTTTTATGTTCTTCAGTTTTTCTATTCTTTCATTTTCATTTTATTCATTTTTTTATTGTTCACTACTTGCATTGGTTTTATTATCTATGAATTCGGAAATTATTCGTTCCGTTCGCGCCGTTTCGATTTATGAAACAAACGTGATTTATTGTTCATCATTCGACGATCGCGTTAATCGTAAATCACCTTTTTAATTATTCGACCACGGAGACATTGGATCTTTCGTTAGCGTGGGAGTACAATGATTGATCGCGGTTCCGTACGTTGCGAATTTATTCGCGAAAGGAACGAGATATAAAAAGAATTGTTAGACTGTTGAATGCGTAATCATTTGAATATGATCACTAGAATGTAATCATCTGAATATGATCACTCGACTATGATCACTCGAATTCAGTCACTCGAGTGTGATCATTCGAATATGATCACTCGAATAAAATCATCCAAATATGATCACTCGAATAAGATCATCCAAATTCGACCACTCCAACATGATCATCTCAACTGATACAAGCATTCCCTCGCCTCGAAGAAGGCGATCATCGCAGCGCAGAGATTACACAATTGCCCGGAATAATGGCAACGCTCGATTTTCACGCGCGTAATGCCAGCGCAAGGGTGTCCTAAAGCGGGAGTCGAAAACGGGAAATCGGCGTTAACGAGAACGCGTTTCTAATTGAAAATACCCATCGAAGATCGTTCCGTTCCGCGTGTTCTGGGTCCGGCAACGGGCGCCGCACCACATCCACTACCACCACTACCACTACCACTACTACTACAGACACGCCATGTAAATTAGGCAGAGCTGTAGGCTAACAGAGAGAATATAAAACCGGCGAGTTTTGAAATCCTCTGGTACGAAATTTATGATAAGCGTGACCGATAATGTTATATCAGTAACGAGAGTTCTAAGAGTAATATCTATAGCCGCCCGATGTTGACATTTAGCTGGTCTAAATCGCAGAGGGTTCGTTTCTACTTATTATACGTGCAACGTGTCCGGGTTGTCGCTCGATACCGCGTCGCGCATCAAGGACGAACAGAATATAGTCTCGCGATGATATTATAGCAAAAATTTAAGAAAATCTTTTTTAAATTTAAACGTCGCGCGACTCTGTATGATCCAGCATGTCAATTGAATTCTCCTGATCGCAAGTCCGGACTGTTACCTTCGCAACATAATTATATACGAGCATAAATTCGAGCAAGCCCTCGCGTTGACTTTGTTGATATTAACCCTTTAGCTGCGTCGATCTATTTTTCAAATCAATTTTTATGTATGTTAGGTTATGTTAGGTCTACCAGAAAATTCCGTCTGTTCTAAATCGAGCTCAATTTGAATTTCTTTTTTAGGTTAGAATGGAAAATTTTAAATTTTCTAAGTTTTAAACGTTTTAAATTTAGAAACTAAATATAGAAAATAAATATGAATAATATTCGTTTCTTCTAAATCGAGATCGAATTGAATTTTTTTTTAGGTTAGAACGGAGCATTTTTAAACTTTTTAAGTTTAGAAACGGAAGTGAATAAAGTTAATACGAGAATTGATAATTTCCTAGCAAGGAAAATATTAAGGACAAATAAGGGCTAATCGACACAGTATAAAAAGGGATCGCAAGCGCAAAGGGTTAACAGAAGGATCGTCTCCCCGCGATGGGAATCCTCGTTACAGCGACTCGTCGCGAAAGAAGAGGCGCCGCCGTATTACGAATTAAACCGTAAAGCATACCGTTCGAAAAATCCAATTACCCTTTGAACGCGCCGCCGCGGAAAAAGCGTACAGCGGCTGACAAAAGTCTCGCGAAAACCGGCGAATTTTTTACGTTCGTCTGAACGCGAGCGCGCGACAGCCTTTTGTCAAATCCATGCATTTGCAGGGTAACAGAGTCTACCATGGACGAAGCGATGCATAAATACACATATAATATAGATAGATAAATAGATAGAAATTTATTTATTTATATATTGTTCTCGAAGAGTCGCGCGACGTTCCCACACGCAAAATCAAAATGCGAGAGAATTTGCCTCGGTGCCGCGCGTTTCGAGACAACTCGGACACTGTGTACACTGTACAGGGTGAGCCGGTGAACATCCCCATTGAAATTGAAACTATAGAAAGAGAAGAAAATAGAGAGAGAAAAATAAAGAAAGAAATGAGAGAAAAGAAAGAGAGAGAGAGGCAGGTAAAGGGGTGAAAAAGACGAACGCAACGCCGCGGACGAGCCTTTCGCGCGGCCGTTGTTACACGCGCGGTGCCGCGAGGGTCGCCGATATTTTTTTAAACGGCAGCATATATTTTTAACTTTATAGCGTTGCAACAGATGTCGAGACGAGAGTTCAATCTAGTTCCACTATACGACCTGGAAAACAACGGCCCGGCGGAACACGCGTCGTTACGTTCGCCCGAACGAGGCGCATACGTACGCGAGGAGGGAGGTTAGGGGCGGGGGGGGGGGGGGGAGGGGAGGAGGATGGCGCGGCGAACGGCGGTGTCGGCTCTCTCGCTCCGAACATTTTCGTTTAGTTTCAATACCGGGGCGAAAGGTATTTAGGTCGCGGGACTCACCCTGTACGCGCGCTGTTGAGTTTTATCGATTGCGCGGGAGACACTCGGGCCGATGGTGTTGCGCTCTCTGCAAAAGATCGACCGCGTATCGATGCTGTCCTCCGTCGAAACCGTTTCTGAAAGCGCCGCTTGCAAACCGCGCGGGAGGGGGGAAGCGACAGAGAGAGAAATAGAGGGTGAGAGAGAAAATTAGAGAGATAGAGAAAGAGAGAGATATAGAGAATGAGAGAGAAATTAGAAAGAGAGAGAGAGAGACATAGAAAGTGAGAGAGAAAATTAGAGAGAGAGAGAGAGAGAGAGAGAGAGTGGAAGAGAGAGAGAAATGGAGAGAGAGTACAGCGTGAAAGAGAGAAATAGAGAGAAACAACAGCGTCAAAGAGAGAGAGAGAGAGAAATAAAGGGAGAGAGAGAACAGCGTGAAAGAGAGAAATAAAGAGAAATAGGCAGAGAAAGAACAACATGAAAAAGAGAAAAAGAGGCAGAGAGAGAAATATATATATCGAGAGAGGGAGAGGGAGAGAGAGAGAAAGAGAGAGAGAGAGAGAGCAGCGTGCAAGAGAAAAATAGAGAGAAAGAGAGAACAGCGTGAAAGAGAGAAAAGTAGATAGAAAGAGAAATAGGGAGAGAGAAGGAGAGAGAGAGAGAACATCGTGAAAGAGGAAAATAGAGAGAGAAATGCAAAGAGAGAGGGGGCGAGATGGAGAGAGAATTTCGGAATCGATCGAGCCCCTGAGCAGCTCCGGAACGGTCTGAATAACCATGAAAGTCGTCGGATGATCGCACCGCGCCGGCTGAAATTGATATTAAATGACGGACACCCGCTGTGTCGCGGAACTATAGAAAAATCCCGTTCCGCGTCTTCGGGCCGCGAGAACGCGCGCGCCGAGCCGCGTCGTTCAAACTTTTTAATTAACCGCGCGAAATGGGGGGAGGGGGACACGGTTTTTTTTTCTTGCTCTCACGCTAATGGCGGGACTGATTGCGACACGTTTAATACACTTTCAACAGAAGTTAAGCAACATTCTCGCTTGGCAACGGCTTCTATGCCGTGCTCCACCTTGTTGGCACGTTCTCATCGCGATACCACAAAGAACCCGAGGTAATTGATTTAATACGCTGTTTAACCCTTTGCACTCGAAGCTGTTTTAACTGTTAATCTGTAACAATGTTCCTGGCTCATGGTAATTTCATTTTATTTAGTTAAATAGTGCACTTTTATGCGTACGAAATTGTTTTTTGCGACTCGTATCGATGGTTCCACTTTCAACAATTTTTTGAACTTATACGTTGTTGGTATAAAAATTATTTTGAAAGGTGATCGAACAATTTTAGAGCATTATTCGAGTGCAAAGGGTTAATTGAGAAATTCGTATTGATTACAATAGTTCGGTTCGAATAAATATTTTTATTGCGAGCAACAAACCAAAAAAAAATTCCAAAGTGACCGCGAATCGGTGAATTAATTAATTTTATTATGTTATTAATTTTTAGCTTGCTAGCGCGTTATGCAACGCGTTTAATCGTTCCCGTTTGGTTGCAGTCCCTATTCCGGACATCGTAGGCACGGGATACACATTAATGAAACTCGCAGTCATTAAATCGTGCGGCAATTTACAACGGAATTGAATTTGTTACAATTATTTCCTCCAAAGCTGTATTTTAATTGAGCGGACTTTCAGGAAACGGAAAGAGAGTACCGGTTAATGAAACCGAGGGAAAACGTGATTCTCGTTAAACGCTCGTTGCGAGTTCCTAATGCGCCACGGATACACGGAGCACCATTTAATTCCAGCACTTTTATTACTCAATCGAGAGTTTATTTTTATACAAAATGCTCGAATTTACTCCTCCTTGAACGCCGCTTCTCGTACACACTCTTAACGATAATTACACGAGACAGTAATTACACATTGCATAGAACATGAAGAACATTATTTATAATTAACAGAGAACGGAACGATTAAGCTGAATTGTTCTTGTCAATAAAATAGCTGAATTATGAGAATAGTCGTTGCAAATGCAACTCGAATGACCTGTTAATATAATTAATATTAACACGATAACTATAACAATATCGGATTCGTTTATATTTAGAAAAAAAATTATTGAAACTGCAAATATTCTATTTGCAAGTCAGTCAATATCGCAAGCATAAATCGCGCAATAAGCAATGTAAAAAGCCGAATCAACGTCCAAGAGAACAGTAAACATTCCGTGTTCCGCGCGCAGCTAAGTCAATAATTCTCGCAGACGCTTCTTCCAAGGGATGCTCTTCTCTTCCAAAGAGAACGTCTGTCTTTTAGAAGGCTCCTGCGGCGAATAGCTGGAACACCGGCTGATGGACTAACCATGAAACCCCTGGCCCTGGTTCAGCGGATCTGTCATAAGGTCCAATCAGGCCCTGGTTCTCCGGGTCAGTCACAAGGTTCATCAGGCCCCAGTTCTCCGGATCTGTCATAAGATTCATCAGGCCCCGGTTCCACCGATGTCAAAAGGTCTATAAGGCCCCGGTTCCCCGGGTCTGTCATAAGGTTCATCAGGCCCCGGTACCACCGATGTCAAAAGGTCCATAAGGCCCCGGTCCCCCGGGGCTATCACGAGATTCAGCAGGCCCCGGTTCCACCGACGTCAAAAGGTCCATAAGGCCCCGGTCCCCCGGGACTGTCACAAGGTCCATAAGGCCCAGGTCCCCCGGGTCTGTCACGTGGTTCATCAGGTCCCGGTTCCCCGGGTCTGTCATAAGATTCATCAGGCCCCGGTACCACCGATGTCAAAAGGTCCATAAGGCCCCGGTCCCCCAGGGCTATCACAAGATTCATCAGGCCCCGGTTTCCCGAGATTGTCACAAGGTCCATCAAGCCTCGGTTCCCCGGGTCTGTGACCACCCGGTTCACCAGGCCCCAGTACCCCGGGTCAGTCACTGGGTCCATCAGGCCCCGGATCTTCGAGCTCTCCCTGAGCCAAACCCTGGCAGCAACCGTACATGCACGTCGTTGCATCGTTTCATCGTCGAGTGCAATCTCTGTTCCAGCGCTGTCTTATTTCGAGCGCAGTTCCACCGTCCTGACCTTAATTGTAGAGTAACCCAGATTACGGGAGCCGAGGAGGGAAACGGAGATAGGGTTGGTGAAGACGGAGAGATAGATGCGAAGTAAGAGCGAGAGGAACAGAGACAGAGAGCGAAAGGAAGAGCGAGAGGGCAGAGAGAAAGCGACAAGGCAGACAGAAGGCGACAGGGCAAAGCGAAAGATAGACTTAGAGACGGAGAGAGAAACGGCACGGGAGTAGATAGACAGAAAGAGTGAGACAAGTGGGAGACCGAAGGAGAAGGAGCAAGAGATAGAGAGAGAAAGAGAGAGAGAACGAGAGAAAGGAAAGGAAGAGCAAGAGGGCAAGGCAAGCGATAGAGACGAAGACAGACAGGGCGCGAGAGGAGATACAAAGAAATAGTAAGACAAGAGCGATAGATGCAGAGAAAGTGCGAGAGTTAGAGAGGTATATATAAAGGGAAAGGAAGAGCGAAGAGAGAAAGAGCTCGCGCGAGAGAGAGGAAGAGAGCAGACGGGACCGAACAATCTCAGAAAAGCCCCATCCGAGCAGCTTTGTCATTAAGGACTCGGATCACCGCCTCCTGTCGCGGCTTTTCTAATTTTCCCTCCGCGACGGCTGTCTTCGGCAAGGTGACGCCGCGGCCTTGCCCGTCCTTTGAACTTCCCAGACTACAGAACTCTGGCCGAAGAAGAAAAAGAAGGGGGATGATGACATGTGCCAGCGTGTCAAGAAGACGGCGAAAGTCGCAGCGGGATTGTTTCTTTTTGCTCTTTGTTCCCGGTGTCTCTCTTGGGTATACGAGCCATTACCATCTCCCTCCCCTCTCTCCATTACCATCATCTCACCCGTCCTCTCTCCAGCCGTCGAAACGACGGTGCTTAGATTGTTTATTTCACAGGATCGAGATGATACCTTTTCACTTTCACCTTTTTTTTCACGTTTTATTTATTTAACCCTTTGCACTCGGAACCATTTTAAGCTTAGATCCAAAATTCCGATTTTGACCAGCGATAGTATAGTACTTAGTATAATTTGTGCATGTGAAAAATTGAGTATTGTGACTCGTGAAATTGTTACGTTTTTAACAGAAGGGTGTTTAATAATGTCAACATTAGTTTGTTAATTATATAACAATTTTCATTGGTTTCATTGATTGTTTCATTGGCGATTCAGAGGCGCCACTCGAGTGCAAAGGGTTAAATCGCGCGGCAGTGGGACAGCGCGGAGTCGTTTTAACAGCTGCAATATTTGTTGATTATTCATGTAAACTTTCACCTTTCACCGGACCTTTGAGTATCGACGAATATAGCGGAGTTGTCTAATGATTATTAGATGACCAGTCTGCTTGTTATTGACCGGCTTTGCAAAACATTCCGTGTTTTAGAGAAAAATGATTGGGATAATGAATTTGAGATTTTATGCGAGCGATATATAAACTGACATTGTTGATCTGTTAACTTATGGTATCATGTCAGAATTGTTATTAATTAATAGATATCATCCTTTGTGTCTCTTCAATTGAAATTAAATTATACTGTTGATACATTATTAATCTATTATTAATATTGAAATAACGAAACGAATTAATGAATAATAGATCTTCTGTTTGGAATTTGTTCGTAACAAATATAAACTTATTTAAAATCTATTAGCAATACTAATCCACGTGGCTACGAAATAAGGTGTAAAGGGTTGAAAACGTGCTTCAACCGAACGCAAGAGAATCGCTACGGAGGAACTAGGTATAACAGGATCCTCTTTTAATTGTTAATAAGTTCTAGCTGGTAGAACGTTGCGCGAGAAATATATATTTTCTACAGCATCGGACACGCGTACTACTATTTTTATATCGATTTTATAAATATTTTCTTACCTATAATTTTTCCGCCTCGCATTCTGTACACATCTTCTCTTCTATAGTATCTCCATCGTTTCTCGCAATCGTACGATTTATCAGTAAATCTGACAATATAAAGTTTTATTTAAAATTTCCAAATTAACTTTGCGTTCAATTATTATTTAATCGCGATCGTCGCCAAGAGAGAATCTCTATATCGTAATCCTTTGATTTCGGAGTCTCGATACAGTCTCGAATTCTGTTCCCCCCCGTGTCACGTCGATATTTATCTCTCCCGAAGCCTGTTTGCACGACAAAAATATCTTTCGATCAGAAACAAGCGACAATACAAATATTCCTATTGCGAGATTGCTTTGACGGAGAGATTAACGCGGATACGGGAAGGAAATCGACGAAACGAATGCTTATCGATCCGATATTCTATTCTACTCTACCCTTCTAACGCTATTCGAAACTGGACGCCCCGCAAAAATAACAAAACAGAGAAACCACCGCGCCGCGTGTAGATCGCGGATCGTACGGGGCCCTCCCAAGTTTAATCAACTTTTCACCCGGCTTTATGACAGCAATTACGGTCTCCCGCGAAATGTGATACACGGGTTAACGCGTTGATTGCTCGAACCGGGGAATCGCAAAGTCCCGCGAAATCGGACGTGGTTCGTTTAATGGAACGGACATCGGGATGCCGACCGATCACGGATATAACAGCGCACGCGCGTTCGAGCGGATGACACCGTGTATCGATGCATAAGTGCTGATTCGATGTTTTATTTTTGTGTTTGTTAGAAATATTTGTGTAAATGTCTATATGTTATAAATATATAAAAATGCAATTATAAATATTTGTATAGATATTTGTGTAGATATTTATATGGATATTTATATAGATATTTACGTCAATATTTGTATAAATATTCATATCAATATTTATACGAGTAAATAATTATTAAAGCCACCCATATATGTATTTCGAAAAATTTGGTCCTATCAATCGACTAACTCCGCGCTAAACTTTCCTTTGCAAACCGAAATAAAGGCAACAAATACAGAAAAAAATTACTATAAATTATTCTAAAAATAAACAAAGCGAAAGGGTGCAAATCATTTTTATGATTTTTATTTTCAATTTTATTTTTGCGATTTTTATTTTCAATTTAACGCGGGAGACCGAGTCGGGCAAATTTTGTTTGCGAATACACGCCGCTCGACGCCAATGAAATATTTGCGCTCGCGAGAGGAGGGGAGAAGCGTAGAGGGGGGGTACGGAACATTTGTTATTAGCCTTTCGGTGGAGAGATATTGTCTTCCGGCCGCGTGGGCGTGTGCGTGCGGAACCTCGTTAGATTTCTCGAGTAACGACCGTGTGTGTGCCGCGGGTAACGGCGACGCTGGTGTTAGTGCTCGGCACACCGTCCATGATATTCAGTAGTGTAAGTAAATCGTAAGAAACTGTGATAAATGTATTATATACCGGGGCGGTTCTCTTTCGTTTCGGGTTAACGATTCTGCTCGTTAAACAAACCGATACCCTGGCAGAAGAAAGCACGTGACATTCTCTGTTGGAAATTATATTTTTTGTTAAACAGGACTTTGAACAATATTGCACTATATAGATAATGTAATAATAAAATAATAGACAATGTAATAATTAATTTTTCAAGCTTCGCTATTTTTATCTAAATATTATTATTCATTCTTCTTGCAATCGTGTGCTGAATATTTTTTCCTAAATCGCGACAGAGATTTTTTATTTTTAATTCTCAATTAAACTATATACGATTTAGTAATAATTATATAAATTTTACGTTTCATATTTTTTCCTAATATGCGATAGAGTATTAAAATTTTTATTAGGAATATTTGCTCGTAAAATTGAAATTGTTAAAAGATGATAAAATTTAAATTGTTAAGGGATGGTGAAATTGAAATCGTTAGGGGATAAAAGAAGGGTTGCAACTTTCTCTATCGACGCAGCACGGCGTATTTCGCAGCGAATGCGAAGTGAACGTTTTTCGAAAAAGTTTTCGGCCAAAGTTTTCGGTAGAATTGTTTAGAGTAGGGGAGGGGGGGATATCCCTTCCGGGGATGCACCCTTCTTCGAAAATCGATTTCGCGAGCAATTTAAATGTATGCAACCCCTAAGAGATTTTTCGTTCTCTCGTCCCTCCACCTCCAACCCCGGGGTAGGGGGGTGGAGGGAGGAGAGAACGAAATCCTTTGGTGGACATTTTCACCAGATAAACTTTCGTAGTTTCAGGCTCGGCGTATTTGCATTTTGAGAAGACGGTATCAATGGGAATTTGCGAAGTTTTCGCCGCAGTAGGGGACAGCCATTTAAAAATGCATTTTGTCGTTTGGGGTCTCGTGCCGCGAGGCTGGAAATAGTATTTTCGTGGAAAATGAATTTTGGGGAAGGAAAAGCCCGGAATTGTTTTGTAGCGTTGCGGTCCAGCATTTAAATTGTAAATTATAACAAACAGTTGCATTACCTGAAAATTTCATGTTCGACAATATTATTTACATAAATATTTTATCTAAATATATATGTACATATATATAAATATATACAAATAATATATTTATATGCATTACACAATTATACTTAATCCCTTAGAAAATTGATTTTAAAAGAAGAACCTCGAAGCCCTATTTTCACTATTCTATTTTCCAAGCACCTAAAACACAACAAACGCACCACAAGTCATAAACAATGCTTGCTTAAAAATCAAACTGTCCAAAAACCAATTAAAACACGTACGACACACAACCACCATAAGCCAACACCGCGCAGGACACATGGCAAAAGCGTGTACGAAATGCGGAAGGGAAAGGGCGAGAATTAAAAATTCAAATGTCGAATCTGCATGAATCGTGGATTCGTGGTTTGAACAATGGAACGGATGGAACTTGAACGAGGGAACTTCAATGTTTTTCATTAGAGAATTTGCAAATGAACGGGGCCCGACGACGACGATGGTATTCGAAACGAAAGCTTCGAATTTCAGCTCGTCACTCGGCTCACTCACAATATTAACCGCCGCCGTGCCGCGCCGGAACGTATTAATCCGACCGCGTAAAGAAATTATTCCGTTTCAGGAGCCATTGTTTCGTCGGTCGACGCACGGTTCTTGTAAACGCTCCGACGGGACACGGTTTTACGCTCTGGTAAACGTGTCGCGCGATGGTCCTGCTGCATAGCGAACAAATTTTTGGGGAAAGCGAGAGAAAGAGAGCAAGAGAGTAAAATGGAGTGAGAGAGAGAGAGAGAGAGCATGAGTGAAATAGAGCAAGAGAGCAAAACAGCAAGAGTGAAAGAGCAGGAGTAAAAAGCAAAAGTGAAAGAGTAAGAGTGATAGAGAGCTAGTGAACAAGAGAGTAAGAGAGATATAGAGCAAGAGAAAATGAGAGCAAGAGAGCAAGTGAGTATTTGAGCGAAAGAGCAAGAGAGGCAGAGTCAAATAGAAAAATAGAGCAAGCGTGAAAGAGAGCAAGTGAACAAGGGAGTAAGAGAGAAATAGAGCGAGAGAGAATGAGAGCAAGAGAAAGAATGGAATAGAGAAATAGAGCAAGAGAGAAAGAGTGAAAGAGTGAAATAGAGAAATAGAGCAAGAGAGAAAGAGTGAAGGAGTGAAATAGAGAAATAGAGCAAGAGAGAAAGAGTGAAATAGAGAAATAGAGCAAGAGAGAAGGGGTGAAATAGAGAAATAGAGCAAGAGAGAATTAGAGCAAAAGAGCAAGAAAAACAAAAAAAACACAGAGGGGGATAAAAAAATCAGTATAAAATACTGCGGCAGCGAACGTCCACATCGCGCTCGCGCGTGCAAACGTTTGTAATGTCGCGGGTATTGTAGCGTCGCGCGGTTCTCGTTTCGTAATTTCGAGTTTCGCGGAACGGGATTTTACGGTTATTCGGTGAACATTTTTTCTTTTCCCGCCGACGCCCGCGGGAAACGTTTTTCCGGGAACGCCGGCCTCTACCGCGCGAATCGATTCCTTTCGAGGATAATACCGTTTTTATGGCCCGCGCGCGCGAATTTTCTGTCCCTCGGCCCTACCCCCGCAGGACGACGGCGACCGCCGCCGTGAATCGTAATTCAGGCGGGGGCCGTTGCATATCGGGCCAACATAGGCGGCCGGTGGTCGGCTTTCGACGGGCGAAGTATTCAGAGCGTTCCGTCGAGCGAGAGAGCCGACTGATTGTTACCTGAGGTAACGAGATTGTTATACGTATAGAAAAATCCTGTATACATGTTGACACAAGCGTAAAGAAAAAAAAAAAAAGAAGAAAAAGAAAAAAATTGAAAAAATTGTATGTAAAGTTATATACATATGTACGTGTACACCGGGCATACGGAATTCCTGATTTTGTAAAACCAGCGACACACGTGTTACATAGAACAACAATAAAGGTGATCTATGATGTTTTATAAAAGGGAACCGCTTCTCGCACATCTTTATTCCCCCCTCCCTCTCCCACTCTATATATTCTTATTTCTATTTATCTATTTAATATTTTAATAGCGCCGCACGATTGCAAAGGTAAGTACTCAGTTTTTTATAATATTTCAGGTGAAACATTTTCACGCTTTTATTATCATATAAAATTGCAGAGAATTTTATCATAATAATAATCGTCTAAAAAATTAAAAGATTCCTTATTATGTTACACAAATTTTTTATTAACATCAAATGCAAAGACGAACAGCTGTAATTTCAACTTTTCGATCATACTTGTTCAATAAAATAAAAGCCAACAAATAATCCTGAAATTAATATAAAGACTATGCATCATATTATATGTACCATATTTTTTTGTACCATATTATATATGCAATATTAAAAATAAACAGCGACAGTCGGGCATCGAAGTCGCTTATAGTAAAGGAGAAACAGGTCGAGCGACGCGAAAGAAAAAGTTGCCGGTAAAGTTTTAAATAAAAATACCCCGGACTATTTGCTCGCCGGGGGAATTGCCCCAGTCGGACCGGCACGATGATTTCGCCCGTACTAAATGGCGAACGAAAGGTTTGTTTACGTGTTTTATGGTAGACTGGAAGCAGCGGAGTCGTTGAATTGCTACGCGAAAGCGGGCGCGATTTTTCTGGCAAGTTCTCCTCTCCCAGCACTCTCTGTGGAAGTTGCCCGCGCGCAGAAGATAGGAAAGATTTTCGTGGGAGTCTACGGTCTAATGCGGGCACTAAAGGGAATCGGGAATGAGGCAGGGCAAACGATCGTTACGTTTGAAGAATGCTAATATTATTTCTGACGTTCGCTTCTTATCGGATAAGTAAGTTACGCGAGCAAACAACGCGCAGATATAGAACGGTTTCGACGGTTTCGCGATTCGAATTCTACAAAATGCTGTTTTTTTCCAGGAAGAGAATAATTTTAAATTTTTATGGTTCCAGTAAATAATCGGGACGATGTTGGAATTATTTAAAATGAAATGTGGTAATTTGTTACTTGATCACAGTCTTTCTATTAATTTTAGGATTGTTTTATGTTGTTTCTATCGTACTTGTTTAGTAGGATACCTTGTTACCTTTTATTTTGTTGTAAAAGTATTAAAATTACGGATATTAAAATTTCATATTAAAATATTCTATATTTTAATATTCTATATTTAAAATATTCTATATTTTAATAACGCATCGATATAATTCGTAATTCGAAATCGCGTCTACGAAGCGTCTGCAATATTCGTCGCCGCTATATATCGTACACGCCGACGGTAATAAAGCAACTAAAGCAGTTAACAAAGTAGTAAACATTGCAGCTTTTTGCTGGAAGCTTTCCGGTGTAACTTCTCCGCGTCGTAATCAACGTTAATGACATTTCCGTAACCATTCGACTTTCTGAGATTTCACCGGGCTACGTTCGGCTACGTTCGTTAAACTTTCCGACCGCGTCGATTTTTGTTGCCGAACTAAAATAACTTTATTATAACAATCGTCGCGCGCACTTAAATCTCCGCTTTTCATTTCCTCGCGAGAAAATTGAGCCTTTTCAACTTCCTCGAGTAATTTTCACAGGGGATAAATGTCTACCTCGCGCGTAATATTTTTTATTCATAACACCGACACCGTTGCTGCTTTCGTTTGTAATTTCTTCTTAGTTTGTAATTTCAGTATTGTTTGCGATCTTCGCGACAGGTGGACGCGCCTTGATCGAGCTCGAAGACCCGTCGATCTTTCGTTTAATAAATTGTTTCTAAATATAGAGACTGATCGATGACAGAGCGAACGTATTTAACTCTTTGCGCTCGACTCTTTTCACTAGAATTGTTCTATAACATCCAAAGATAATTTTTATACCGACAAAGATTTAAAAAATTGTCAATTAGTAAAATTGTTGGTACAAGTCACAAGAATCGATTTAATATGCATAAAAGTGCATATTAAGAGCCAGGGAAATTATTTTAGATTTACAGTTAAAATAACTTCGTGCGCAAAGGGTTAAGGGTTGAAACAATGGTTTTTTTGTTTATAAGGTAAAGGATGGAAGGTAAGTGATCGAATAATCGTCGAAGACACAGGATATCATTTGAAGACTCTGGACGATAAATAATAAGGTAAGTGTAATATTATTGTTAATATTTTTCCAGGAAATTTTTGGACTTGTTCTACAATTTTTGAACCTATTCGAGAATTTTTGAACCTATTCGAGAATATTCGGACTTGTTCAAGAATTTTCGGACTTGTTCTATAATTTTCAAACCCATTCGACAATTTTCGGATCAGTTTGAGAATTTTCGCGTTCGGCGTATTTTTATATGCAATCGAAGTAATGCGCCCCATTTCTGTCATCAGCATCTCTCATTCAGTTATTTCATATCGTGTTTCGTGCGGGGGATCGCATTTCGAAATCAAAACAAATATTTGCCACGGATAGGGAGTTGTTTCCGTCGCGCAACGCCCGTTTCTCTTCGTTTCCGCCTCCTCGTCGTCCCCGATTTCGAAACGTATTTTTTCCTGCGCTTTTAACTCGAAAATTCTATCAACGATCACCGAATTAAAATATTTGCATTCTAGAAACGTCGGTGAATATATAAATACCGATAATCTTTTATCGAATCTCTATTATTTGTTGTTCGCGTTCGGACTGTCATCTGTTCCCTTTTTATTATTCATTACTTTAATTTTTCTGTACTTTTGTTATTGTATATTTATTATTTTTATTATTTGTTCTGTATAGAATCAGACAATGTTTTACCGCATTTTTGTTATTTATTTTACTTGTAAATAATTTTTAGGGTATTGTAGATTCTCGTTAGATTTAGTTAACATTTTATTGCATTTATACTATTTATTACGTTTTCAGTCATATATCTTCTACTCTATATTTATTATTCATTTATGTATGTTGACATAATATTTTATCGTACTTTATTGTCTTATTTTTATTGCGCTATTTATTCTTCTTAAGATCAGATAATTTTTACTACATTATTCCTGCTATTTACATCGAGATAACATTTTATTTGTTCCTCTATTATTCATTCCGTTCGCGCACGGATAATATTTCATTTCGTTATTTATCCTGTTCCGGCGTTCGCGCTCGGCATCGTTTTCGGACAGAAAAATTATTCCTCGCGGCTTGCTACTTATCGGTGCTCTCGTTCGAACCGTGGGAAAAAAAGCAGCGGAGAACGCTCGACGGAACTTCTTCGTCTTTTTTTTTTTTTTTTCAAAGCGTAATTTTAGTACCCATTCAACTGCCGCCGATCGACACTTTACCGGCACTCCGATTTTTTTTTTGTTCCTTCGCACGATGAAGCACAAATGTTCAAGCTTTATAACTGCTCTTGAAGTTGAAGAGGTTACCGGCTCGCTCGCGCGCCCGAAATTTTTATAACTGATAACAGAAATCATCGTCCTGATTTAAAATAAGAATTGTATAAATTCCTTAACCTTAACAATGTTTTGTCAATCAAGTTTCTCTTATTATTATTTTCTTAGTCTTGTTATTATTGTCATTATTATTTTCTTATTATTATTATTATTTTCTTAGTCTTGTTATTATTGTTATCTTAGTCTTATTATTATTATTATTATTATTTTCTTAGTCTTATTATTATTATTGTCTTAGTCTCACTATGATCACTAAATTCTTTCTATTATAATTAATCACAGTTCTTCTTATTATTATATACAAAACCTTAAAAAACATTTTCCACCCTTTATATACCTATTCTATTTAAAAATCGTGTAAAATATTCCTATTCGAGCACCTCTTCCTCTAAACGTCCCTCGAGACGGTTCTCAAAAAGCAACGCCAATAAAAATGGCGAACGAAGGAACGCCGAAAACAGGCTTAGATCACAAGTCGGACAATTATAATGAACGGTTGTCGGAACGACGAAATTTTCCAACTGATCCAAAAAGGAAATTTCGCTGGCGCTGGTAAACGCTCTGTTTGAGCAACGATCATCGTACAACCCGGTGGAATTGCGTCGCGAATGAAACTCCCACGGTTCGCATACATTTCATAGTACCTCTGGGATACGTTCTGCCGAGACCGGGTTATACCGTGTATAGAGCCCGGACATACTGTACCCAGCCATTCTATGGAAAAATATGCAATCGTTCTGCGGGAAATTCACGATGCACGGATCAAATTCATTTATTGGATATTTCCGACGTCGAAGAAGAAAGAAATCGGCGAGTGAAGCAATCCGGCACCATTTTCGAATATACACGCCGCCGTATGCGTGGCGCGCGAGCAACATTAACCAACGAATTATAAATTTCGATAAATTAGAATTTTCCAAAATTATTTATCAACGCGGCGAATTTTCCAAAATCATTTCTCAGCGCGCGGTTTATTTCTTCGCTTTCTTTAAATTATATTCTAATATTTATATTTATATTTTTTATTTATATGTATAGATAGTTTAATTTTATAGTTTTTAATTATATATGTAAATAGTTCAATTTTATAGTTTTTTATAGTTTTATATAAAAATGTAGTCATTAATGTATTATTAATATATTCTATCTATTTTATTTATTTTATCTACCACGAACGTTATCTGATATTTAAAAAATTATATAATAATAGCTCAATAATAGATAGCAAATTATTCGTTGCAATAGCAATCGAATTAATAGGCTAGTTAGCGTAAAAAACCAATTCACAGGCTACTTAACCTAAAAAACCAATTTATATCGATCGCTAAAGCGTTGAAATTAAATGTTTCGAAACGGTCCAATAAGTCTCGCTTTACACTTTAAAGACCATATTTCGTCCGATTCGTTTCAGGAGACTCGAATTGAACACGTCTAAAGAGCACCTCGTCGTCGATCGAATGGCTGAAAAGTCGTCGCGTCGACGGAAAATCGCCAACGGGCCTCAATAATCGTTTTCCTTTCATTCCGCGGTCCGTCATCGATCCGTTCCACCTTTTCCCGTAGAACCGTCGCCGTTCCCCTTTTTTCTTTCGCCCTCGGGCAACAAGCCGGCGACCCTTATCCAGTAGCACTGATCCTACCTAATTGTGGGTTTGCGTCACTTATTTGCAAGGGCGTGGTAGGCTCGCCCTGTGTATAGTATATGTATAATATATATATGTATATATCCTGGGCCATTCAGATCTTCAGGGCGCGGCGCCGCGCCGGCTTCAATGAACACCCCCATATCGTCGTCGTCGTCGTCGGTTCGTGCCAGAAATGTAAATCCATAAATTATGAGGACGGCCGTGAACTAGACGGACACGTCTGCTAAGTTTGGATAATTCGACGATTCCGATATGTCGATTATATCGATCTTATCTACCTTCATTCATTCAGCCGCGACGACGCCACTGCATTATTAAGATCGCTGAACGCGAAAAGAACCGCTCGATTTTTAGGTTATGGTTCGAATCTGTCGACAAAATTTATCGTTCGAATTTATTAGGGATATTTATTATTCAAGGATATCGGTAATATTTATTAGGCAAATTTATCAGCAATATTTATTAATCAAGTTTATTAGCGATATTTGTTAGTCAAATTTATCAGCGATCTTTATTATTCAAATTTAGAAGCAATATTTATTATTCAAATTTATCAGCAATATTTGTCGCCAATACCGTAACTGGTTACCCAGAATACTATAATTTATTATACAGAATACCACGAGCCAGAAAACTGATTTCATACTCACAGATAAAATACCTTCGAGCGGAAAGGGTTAAAAGTCCCCGGCGGCTGTGTCCCGCGGCCACTTTCCGCTACGGAGAAGCTCCCCCGTTGCTCCGCTGTGTTCCGCGAACCCGTTCCATTGAGACCCGCGTATATTTCTCTCTCTCTTTCTCTCTCTGGTTTTTCAGACGACGCGACGAACCGAACGGGAAGAGAAGAACCGTATACACCGGGGGCCGGCGGTACGCGAGGGAAAAATGAACGGTGAGAGCCGCGCGCGTCATTTTTTGACTCGGCGCGACGACCGAGTGGTCGGTCAATGTTTGGCCGGAACGTAGACCACTCCGCGCCGCTATTTGTTTATCCGGGAAGGAAGTCCGCGGCGCGACGGACAATCGAACACACATTTTTTTAATATCGTAAGAATATATTTAACCCTTTCCACTATGACTCCTTTCACTGCGTTAACTAACATTTATTCGCTCTTGATACTTTCTTTAATAAGACCAAACGGTTCCTATTTCTTATATTTATTTGTCTTACTTATTTATCACCGTCCCCTGTACTTCGATCGCAGAATAGTTAACCCTTTGCAGTCGGAGTCAAAATATACGAAAATCCGAAATATTTTATCAGATTTATTCAATAAACATTAACTTAAACATTATTCATGTTTAGTAAAAGTACGGCAAGGGGGTTAATCATAAAGTATAAGTATGGTTCACATAATAAATATTGCTATGGTTCCTCGGTGGCCTGAGAGCTGGTATTCGCTCCGAACGCTGAAAAAGCATCGCTGGCTGAGAGTAGACGCGCGACCGCAAAGGGTTGAAAGTGGCGAGCCTCGGTGCCAGTTATGTAGGCTCGGATTGATGCAGCGCCTCTTCTCACGGCCATAGCTAAGCGAAAAACGAACCGCGCGACGCCTCGTCTTTGTACGCGTCGCGCGAAATAGCCGCGTTCTTTTCACTCCCCGCCGTCTAAGCGAGAAGCGGAAAGCGAGAAGCGCAAAGCGGCGAGGGAAAATTGAGTCTGCGTGAAAGACGTATCCGCTTTATAACAGGGTGAACCGTTAACCCTTTGCGCTCCGTTGTCACCTCTCAGGGGACATCGTGGTTCTAGTGTATGACTAAACATTAAAGTTTAATTGCAAATATTCAAACATTTGCAAACGTTCCAATGGTCAAAGTTAACCCTTTGACTCTGCGGCACCGCGAAAATTATTACGTCGATTTAAGAATGTGCAAATGGTCGTACTAAAAGGGAATGCTATAGTACAGTTATATAGTATAGTTTATGTAATATAGTTTATATAGTATAGTTTTTATAGTTACTACAGTATAGCTATATACATAGTATAGTTATAACTCTGAAAATTATAAAAAGATTTACAGTTAAAAAATCGCTTCGAGCTCGAAAGGGTTGATCTCTCTTCAATCGCAAAGGGTTGATCGTCTTCTCGTAAAAGAAACGTAAGAGAAACGATACCGGCTAACGGGTGATCCTACATGTTTCTTCGCCCACGGTTCACTGTTATCGCTCTCTGTTACGCGTTATCGCGCTTGGCCCTCCCACGTGTTCTACATATTTCGCGGCATCGACGCCGCCGCGGCCGCAATTACTCTCGCTCTCGCCTGCGCCGATAACGAGGTCGATTCTTTCCGTTCAATATGTATTTCCCGATGTCGACCGGGCCCCTCCTCCTCTCTGTTCAATACCCGAGGGAGAGAGAGAGAGAGAGAGAGAGAGAGAGAGAAAGAGAGCTTTGTACGAGGGAGAGAAAGCGAGTTTTGTACGAGAATGAGAGAGAGAGAGAGAGAGAGAGAGCTTTGTACGAGAGAGCCCGGCGAGGATACAAGGCTGTCGAGCACGCGACAAGGTCTCAAAGAGGCTGCTGAACAGAATGCCTCGCCCGCGAATCACGTAACTGGGACAAGTTATACCGTCTGCCTATCGACGCCGATCAAAAATTCAACCGCGGAAATTATCGCGGCGACTTGCGGCGACTCGCGACGCGATTGTCAGGACACGTGTTAAGCTGCGACGAGTTCGTTGTTATAAGAAGAAAACAATGTTGTCGAGATATATAAAATAAATAAATCGAGATATCGCGCGTAAAAACTCGATTGCAGAAGTAAATTAGCAGCTCGCCCTCGGAGAATCGGATCGCTCGCGGCGCGCGAGGCCCTTACATTTCGGCGGCGTACGATTCTAAGCCCGCCGGCGCACAATCAGCCGAATATTGTTAGTTTAATCAAATTGGTTTATGCGAGCGCGCTCCGGTTGAAATTTCGCGGGGATAATCGAATGGAACGCGTCAACGGATTGTAACTCGGTTTTTCAGGCACCGGGGTTGTTCCGCGCCCTTCCTCCCCCACCCTCTCTTCCTCCACCCCTTGATCGTCACGTGCGAGGGCTGCTTATTCGCGGCGCATTGCACCAACGCGATTAACGGCCGAACGGACGCCGCCGTGGAACGTTAACCCTTTCGCGTCGAACAGCACATATTATACAATACGCATAAAATATACTTTGTCGCGTGAAATGGAAACGCTACAGGCCGGAAATATTGTTTCAGATTTAGCAGCGAAAATGGCTTCGATTGCAAAGGGTTAAACCCGAAAAGGACATTAGAAAAGGCGAAAAGATAAACCGGTAACATAACCTCGACGTAACAGACGGAGCATTCGACGACGGACGAGCCCGTTAGAAATTTAAACTCGGTCCAGGAAGATCGCAACAAATTACGCTAAGAAGTTCCCGACGCCGGCGGTAGTCGCCCGAGAAGCCCGTGAACACGCCGGCGAACATCCAGCACCCTCCATTAGATCCGATAGCGGTTCCGCGAGGGAACTTTATGACTCCGGCGCGAAGATTGAAGCCCCCTCGGTTAAATTGCCTGTTAAGAACAGCTCGACTCGTGGCTCGGGTGTCGGCGGTTCTACAAATTTTCCCGTCACCGGTCGGCCGCGGCGCCCAACTCTCTCTCCCTCTCTCTCTCTCTCTCTCTCTCTCTCTCTGGCGAGTTACGCGCGTATTCGGAGCGTACTGTCGCGAAACGTAAACCACCCTCGCCGGTGTATATCGCCCGGTTTAACACGTTGAACGCCGCGTCACCCAAATGGGGTGGGTCCAATATGGGTGACACCAATTTCTGACCAATCTTGAAAATTTCATTTTTATTATAATGTATTTGAACCAATTGAATTTGACTAGAATGTTTAAAAAGCGAACGAGTTCCAATATCGTCCCTTATGATAAATATTGACTATCTAGTTTCGTTTTGATTAATCAAATTGCTTTAACTGTGTGGCGATTTTAGTGGCCAATTGTCGGCAGTCAACGTGTTAACCGGTCAACCCCTTACGTTCGAAGCCATTTTAACTCTGAAACTAAAATCATTTTTCTGGCTGCTAGTATTTTCATTTTATGTCAGCTTATATATTTTACAATAAAATGTATTTTATAAGTATGGATCATTTTAACTCTGTAACTAAAATCATTTTTCTGGCTGCTAGTATTTCCATTTTATGTCAGGTTATGTATTTTATAATAAAATGTATTTTATAAGTATGAAATTGTTTCCTGCGACTAAAGTACCAAAGCCGAAACCAGGGATGAAATAATGAAACGAGCACCGTCCAGGAAATGATCTCGCGAGCTGGCTGAAAGCACACAAATTTCTGGGACTCCTCGTTAGAACCTCCGCCCTCCCCGATTAAATCAAAGTGATCTCCCAATTTGCGGTCGACAATAATTCCAGAATCTTGCCGGCGCCGCCCGGAATATTCGCACAATGCGACGCGTCCAAGGCGTTGTATCGCGGCGGTGTGTAAACGTCGCGGATAATCGCTGGCCCGGACAAAATATTTCCGGCGGGCGGAGATCAGAAAATTAATTACACGGAACATTTGCGGCGGAACGACTGCGCGCCGTTGCCCGCCGAGGCGGAAAGTTAATTAACGAGGACAAAAAAGCTCGCCGCTATCCGAAAACACAATCCACGGTAACGACGCGCGTCCGGAGAAACGGCGTAAAGGACGTCGCGGATAAAGCCGGGGGGAGGGGGCGAACGACGAGGTCCACGATCCGGATAAGGAGCCGATGTTTTCCGGCCACGAGCGTAGATACGACCCCATAAATGAAAATCTAAAAGCGGCCGATCCAACGGGAATAATTGTTATTTAAAAAAATTCGTACTTTTTAAATTCAACTTTTTGAATTCGACTTTTTACTATGACAATCGATAATTCAGCTATGCTCTGTACTATATCTCGTCTCTATAATCTCTCATTTTATTATATAATTTTTCAAATATTAGATACATAATCAAGATGAATAAAGTACGAACGAAATAAATATTGTTTAATCCTAATCTTACGGAAATATAAAAATGTTAGGAGATTCAATTGCTCTACGATCGAATGACCGGACGGTAAAGGGTTAAATATAAATTTTGTCAGCGTAGAAATGATTATTGCGGCGTCTCGGAGCGCAAAGGGTTAACGATAAAGTACTGTAATTTATTCCGCAATCCCGCAGCTGTACGATTCATTTATTCGTCGCTCGCCATTGGAGAATGGGAAAAGCAATGCCGCGGTCCCTTCCGTAATTACGCGACGAAAGAGAGATCGTGCGACGTAAAAATTGCGAGCCGCTTTCGCGATACGGCGAGAACAATTTCCACGATTTCCACGATTTCTCCGCTGCGATTCGAATTCCAGAATGCGGCGGGGACAGAGCGGGAGAGGGGGGCAGAGGGTTGTTCCGTGGCCGGGCTATCGCGAAAATAAAGAGGAGATTTTTGCGCTGGACGCGGGAGCGGCGCGCGCCGCGCAACTTGTTGAAAGTAAACTCGTCCGAGCGAGAAACTCTTGAGCGATGAAAAAAGTTGCCGGTCCGGTAAGAATTTCGTTTCAGGTTTTTCTTTTTGTCTTCGGTTTTCATGCGCGGCTTTTAGCTTTAATCTTTTATTTCTAGTGACACTGTTAGCAAGTCGTATAATTAATTTATTTGCTGGTTAGCTCAATGAACCTTGCTGTAGATGTAATTTAGTATAAATAAAAAAAAAAAATTGCGAGTGCGGCGAGGGGTGCGTTGCCACGCGGAGAAAATAATAACACGCAGCCGCCGCACTCGTCGCCCTAAAGACTCCCCGGGATCTGTGTCAATCGATTCTCTTCTCTTCGCTACGGCCGTCATCATAACCTCCGCGTGAACTCCGTTCGACGCGATATAGGCTCGCCGCTATTCGAATATTTGATTGGCTTTTTACGGCCGGGGCGCTCGCCCTCTCCGCCCTTTCTGCATAGAGAGCCGGCCGGCATTATCTCCTTTTGTTCTCGCCGGCCAAGGAAATTCGCGTTAGGAAAACGTTCGTTAGCATCCCCGGGAAAATCCATGGGAAAAGGGAAAATTTCGTCGGGACATTTTTGAGGGGTTTTGTTGGTTTTAGAACGCTTTTGTTGCTCCCGGCAGTGTACTAATTTAAATTAAAAATTTTTCGTATCTATTATTATTATGAGCTATTCTTTCGATGTTGGTTTTCGCGAGCGATGTAATTATTATTTTCTAATTTTATAATAAATATTTCTGTTCACCGTTTAAAACATTCGACGCCATTCGAGTGCAAAAAGGGTTAATTTCCACAGTGCTTTTTGACATCTTGAAAGCTGGAGATGATGGATGAACTAACAGGTATATTATATTAACAATAATGTAGAATAATATTACACGGTGCTTTCTAACATCTGTGAAGACGGGCGTGATAAATGAACTAACAAGAACATTACATTAACAATAACATATAATAGTATTATATTATTCTACATCTAACAATGAAGGAATAGCCCGAACATGCGCGTAATGTCTACATTTCGAGGTTCACTTCGTGAAACATTAAAAACAATAGGAACGTGTTCTTCGTACAATGGAATTTCGGCGGCGTCGTCGTGTACGAAGATTTTTTTTCACGGCTTTTTTTCTATGTGAAAAGGAGCGGCGATATTTGGGTCAAAAATCGGAGCCTTTCATCCTTGGCATATAAATGCATAGCTAGCCTTCGTTCGCCTACTTTTCAGGACGTATTTGCCTCTTTATTTAGCCGCAGATTATCAAAGCCATTATTCTGATTCGATAATAATTTGATGGCAATTTGAATCGTAATAACTCAATAGTAATTCGAATCATAAATACTCGAGAATAATTCGGATCATAATAATTTGATAATAATTTGAATCATGGTAATTCGAATGATATTCGAGAATAATTCGAATCATGGTAATTCGAATAATATTCGAGAATAATTCGATAATAATTTGAATCAAGAATTGATGACGTTAAAACAGAAATTACTGCAAATTACTAAAAATTAATTAATACCAAGCAGTTCATTAATTTTTATTTTACCTCCTTCAATTTCACCATTTTCCTCATAACATTTCCATTCCATTCAATCATCTACAGCTCAAAATCAGGACGAAGTCGACCTCGTCGATTCATAGTTATTATAACGAATCAATCTCGAGAATGCCGGAGCAACGTCAGCCGCCCAAATTAATGCAATAAATTACAAGCGTGCACGATTAATGTAATAAATCGAAATTTGCACCAGCCGAGCGTGGAACCATGGAAAGCCGAGCAACGAACAGAGTGTGTGTGTGTGAGAGAGAGAGAAAACAGACATACAGAGAGAGAGAGAGAGAGAGAGAGAGAGAGAGAGAGGGAGAAAGAGAGAGAGAGTCATTACCAGAGAGAGGGACCTCTGGCCCGAATAATGTTCCACTCCCTCTCTCTCTCTCTCTCCCTCTCTCTCCATTCCTGATTTCGCTGACAAAGTGAAATATTATGGACGATTGAGCGGCGGTCGAGAATTTCGTAAGCCGATCCGCCCGCAGTTGAATCGTGATGGAATCGCTCGACAAAGGTAGGTTGGTGGAAGGGCCGGGTTATCAACCTGCCGCGGCACGATGAAAGGAAAAACCGGGAATGTTTGAACATTTCCAGTTGGTTCGTTAACGCAGCGGCACGCAATTTCGGGGTCATCGCGTCACGCGCGCGCGCGCGCGCTCTCTCGTTCTCTGTGACTTTTAATCGCCGATTGATTCCCCGGCGGATGCAATCGGTTCTACGAGCCTCTGTTGCCTTTCCTCTTTATCCGCGCGAGGCTACAGCTGGATGCACCCTGTAACTACGACATAATTTGTCAACCGAACCGCGACTGCCATATGCACAAAGCGGCGGCCACCCTTTCGAACCCGTTCGCGTTTGGTTTGCAACGCGGCGGGTTTCGCTTGTGAAAAGCACGACGCTATTGGCGGCCTAATGGCGGCGCCAATGATTCGCGGATCATAGAATGAGGATCGTAGAAATGTACTCTCGGTGATCGCTGGTTATCTGGATCGATCGCTCGTCCCGCGAATTGATCGAACCATTGATCGTTTGAATTACGCTGAGCCTCGGCTGAAACTCTCCTCCCAAAGGCGAGTAAAATTGTTGCTCCGCGGACAGTAATAGAACAGTAATGCAGAAAGTGGAGATTAGAAACAGCCGATTACAAACAAATATAATAAATAAAATAAACCTTTAATATAATATATTACGTAGAATTATTAATGTGATCTCTACGTCTGACATATCGCAGACTTGTACTACTTGGTCCATATACACGCGTACTACGAAAAATCGTAACTCGGTTAATATTACAGATATCGACATGAAACGAACGTCATTTTACACAGAAAACATTGAAGTTTCCAGGAAAAAATACTACAATTATTCTGTAACTTTAATTTTTTTACAAAAAAATGTCAAATGTGATGAAGCGGGAAGAAATTCTACAGGCCATTATACGTCGATTCTAAGTTTTTTCCTGCAGATTGTAAGCTCGATCGTTACGGCTGATAATTTTTTAATTAAACTATAAAGTATCGCGCATGAAATGTCGTTGGTTTTATGTCGATATCTGTATAATTACCCGAGTTACAATTTTTTAAAGTGGACGGTTCGAGAGCGTTAATTCAACGCGATCGTGCGTCTTGTTTCTCGGCTCCTCGATTATTCTGCCTTTAAAGGGCGCAGGGTCCGCGGTCGATACGGCGTCGTAGATCAATTTCGAACGGTCGCAGATGGCGTTAAATGTATCGTAGCGGCATAAACTCCGATTAGCAGCGAGCCAATGGATACTCGTATTAATTATCAAGGAAGTTCGGCCTAACGCGCGGACACACACACACACACACGAGAGAGAGTCGTAACTGGCACAGGCCGCTCCTTTGGGCGAGACGATTTGTCACGAATGAGAACGCGGGACAAAGACGCGTATCGAACGACACTTCACCTCTATTCGCTCGAGGATACTTGGCAATTCCTTTTATTTTCGTCGACGGCTCGGAAACCAGACGTGGAAACCCACGCGTTGCAAACGAAACTCTGCCTCGAATTTTATATCGTTTTTCATAGCGTGAAGAGGTCCAATCGTGTCGAAACTATTATTCAATGTAAAATATATTATAGTAAATACGTATAAAAATATTATTGTAGATATAAAAATATTATTGATCCTCTTTCGGTCAATAAACGCGGAAAATAATTATTTGTATTAGACAGATGCCCGTACGATTTTATATTTATTTCAGCTGACATACAAATATATTAAAATTATATAATTAAGAATATTATTACGATATTAAGACATTATTGAAATAATGTGTAAATAAGTTAGACTGTATATTATTAACAGTAACGAAGTATTGCCATTCGTCTGGATTATTAATAATATTTCAGCTACCGAAACGTTGCATAGCGTAAAATTTATGCGAAATGCAACGCGTTTAGTAATCAGCATAAAGGGAACAGCATAATCGAGGAACATTTAATTCCGTGGGTGCAAAGGGACGCGTTCCACGGCGGCGACGTTATCTGTGATCGCTTCTCCCGTGGAACCGTGGGATCCGGGAAGACGAATACGTCAGTCGTCACGGATAATTCCGACAGGGAAAGATCTCGTTTCGTGCATTAAACGCGTCGCGCCGCTGCGCCGGGACCCACGGAATACCAGCGATTCTGTAACACGATGCTAATGCGCGTTGTTACACGCGTGTATGTCGTGCTGCTCGAGAGACAGAGACGATCGTAATTCGATTACTCCGCGAGAGCTCGATGAAACGCGAAATAATTCGTAGCGTGGAGACCCGAAAAATCTGCGACAGCGAAATTAATGGAATCGACCTGACGGAAAAAACCTGACGCGTCCCAGGGATGAAATAAAAATGGTCTCGGCTACGTTTCTAGCATCGGCCCGTAACTCGCGCGGCGGCACGGGCGCGTCGTCGCCCCCATTTGAATTCTCTTAACTTACGCACACAAGTGTCCGCTCTGCTTCGCTTCCGACGATGGAACACCGGTCCCCGAAGAAGACAAGGAGAGGGGGAGGGGAGGGGGGAGAGACACGACGGTGCTCGAGTCCGTTCGACGCTGTCAGCCGTTGAATTGAAATGAAAAAGTTCGAGCGCGTTCGACGGCGACAAAGAAACGGGACGGAAAAGGGGTGGAGGGTGGGGGGTGGGAGGGGGACGAAAACGGTGATTGTTAATGAGTTTACGGAGCGGTCGCGCCCCATAAATCCCGCGATAACCGGACGCTTAAACGGGCGAGCGCTGCCGCGGAGTTTCACACAGCTGATAAATCTGCGGGCCGATCGCGTGGGCGGGGGAGGGGGGAGACCGAGAGGTGAGCGACAACCCCGCGGACCAGGCCGAGCATCAAACTCGATTTCCATCGGGAATTCGAACGGACCGCCCGCATTGTTGCCCGGACGGATAAAACCGCGCCCCGTGGCGACCGTGCCAGAAGAAGGGCGCGATAGAAAAGTTAAGGTTTTCAAAAAACACCATAGAAGAGTTAAGGCTCTCAAGAAACTCCATAAAAGGGTTAAGGATACCGAGAAACACCATAGAAGGATTAAGGATCCCGAGAAACACCATAGAAGGATTAAGGATCCCAAGAAACACCGTAGAAGGATTGAGGATCCCAAGAAACACCGCAGAATGGTTAAGGCTCCCAAGAAATAGTTCCGCGCGGAGCAGCATCGTATCAGAGATGTATTTCGCGAACGCCGGATGCGGTACGCTTTCGATCTGTATTCTTCGAGATCCGTGTAGCGTCCGTAAAGGGGAGGGGAACGAAAATATCGCGAATAAAGGAACGAGGCCGCTCGCGTCGCCTCTCGCGACTCCGAAGAAGACAGAGATTCAAAGGAGGTCTGGCCTTTCGCGGCATTGCTCCGCGCGCGCGGCCCGACCCGACCCGACCCGACCCGGACCGATACCAGGGATCTTCCCTTCCGCTTTGATCTCTCGCGGATAACGTTCGACGGCGTGCGCTCGGCGTGGCGCGGCGGGGGCACAAATAAACGAGTTTCGCGGGGCCACGTCGTCGAATATCGATTTCAGATTTTCTGCTGTCGCGCAGCTTCGACTGACGCTCCACTTTTTAAGGGGCGAAACGGAGAAGTCTCGCGGCGGGCCGTCAACCGAGTGTGCATGCATTATCGATCCCGACGCGGAACCGTGAAAAACGAAGAAGTCCTGTAGTCCCAGTTTTATATCCGCGAAAAATTGCCAAGTTCAAAAAAATGTAGAGACTATATAAAATTTTGTTCAGTGACGCCGTTTGCGTGTAAATAAAATTCGATCTTTTATGTTTAATTAAAAAAAAAAGAAATCCGGGTGGCGATTTTTTGTCGCTAAATTACAGCACTTTAAAGTTTGCTTGCGACTGTGGAGATTTAGCGTGTATTAGAATTCCTGTGAAAAATTCCACGTTATTATTATGAAATTGAAGGTAGAAGAACATAATTTACTACAGGAAATGCTAGTTTAACTCTCTCCTCAACTCAGAGTGACGTGACTCCATAATGTTCTTCGCTGTCGAAAAGTTGCAGCTCGTGTCGCGAGCGACGATTTTAATTAAAAGAAGGTACGCCGGGGATTGAAATTTGCCTAAATTCGAAATTTTCTTTACGGCGCGGCCGTGTCGGCAATTAAGTCGGGTCGCGAGACAAGAGCCCGGCGCGAAGCGGAACATCAACAGGCAAGCCGTGACAGCAATAAAAGCGTGGGAGCGGCGAGCTACTCTTTTATCGCACAAAGGCGGCTCCTCGACGAGCCGCGTGGATACACGAGACCGGGGAACTCGAACCTACGCGGGGTTCAATTTCTGCCCGGACCCGGTCTCCGCTGTCGGAAATCACGTGAGAATCTGGAAAATGAAACGATTCCGTGAACTATCAAATGTGAATAAATAATTGCTGTCGATAATTCGAGCGTGAGTGCGAGAAATTAAATCGAAATAAATCTGCCAATAATTTTGATTGGTCGAAAGTCTTCTAACGATAGCAAGGAATTGTTGAGGTTATGAATTAAATCACGTTACGTTACGCTATACTATGTTACATTACATTACACTATACTGTGTTACATTACATTACACTATACTGTGTTACATTTCATTATATTACATTACATTAACATTATCATAAATTAAATTACATTTATAATACATACTACATTTACATTACATTTACATTACCTTTACATCGTACTAAATCAAATTAAATAACATTGAATAAAATAAAATTAAATGTTTCGATGAAATTTTCATCTCTAAATAAAATCGTCCGAACAGATGATATAAATTCGTCGAACGATGGGCACGGCGCAACGCGAAACACTTTCGATTGCCATTAAAGTAGAACGGAGACCGTCGCCTTCCCGTGATTTACGCAACAGATACGAGAGCGGGGGGGGGGGGGGGACCGGTTTATGCAAATATTATCGCAGTAGAATTGGTTTGGCATCACGCCCGGCCGACCAGGCCGCCGCGCGCCACTGAATCTTCCAACGCGACTGGGATTTCTGGTGCATTAGTCTCTTCGCGCTGCATACACCGCCTCCCCCCATATGCGCAGGCAGGACGAGGGAGGGGGAACTCGAGCCTTGCCCAGGAAAGATTTAAAGGCTGCCGGGGAGTCCCAGGAAATAATTAGGACGGACGTGTTTGGCACGTGTCCGCAGACGTCGGACGTCGCGTACCACACGCCGCGGAGAATTACAATTGATCACCTTTCGGACGAGGGGTCGGGCCGTGTCGGGCCCGTCTCGTTACTGGCCGTTACATCGATCGGATCGATTTTCACCGGGATTAACCCTTTAGGGACGACGACTTTTCCGACAGTTAGTAGGACGAGACGATTTGTTAATTGTAAAGTGTAAACGAGTCTGATATTATAGTAATTACTTTGAGAAATGATATTAATAATATGTATATAGTATAGCTCGAGGGCAAAGGGTTAATTGTTAAATATAAACGAGTACGACGCTGTTGTAATTACTTTGAGGAATAGCATAGCAATTTTTAGTGGCGTTAATTACTACAATATTGTTATATTATTAATATTATCTATCGATTATATCTTATCGATTAGATCAATTTTCCAAAGATTCTGTTGCTTTCGACAGAAACTAGGTTCTACAATAGTCAGAGTCAGCCAGCGAATTGGCAGAGCGGCGACCGCTACGTTTTATCCGCGGAATAATTCGAAGCGCGCGCTAATGAAACGTAAATGGACGATAATTAGTCTTAGTCTAGCAGACACAAGTAATGAATTGTTAACTACGTTTGTGCCCGATGTACGTAGGACTCGTCGCTGCACGTTAAGTGGTCCGAGGGAAGAGGATAATAGCTCAAATAAACAAAGGTGCCTGTCATTCCATGTAGCTTCACCCCTTCTCTCTCCCTCTCTCTCTCTCTCTCTCTCTGTCTCTCTTGATCTCGATCTCTCTCGTCGACAGTATGTGCGAAGTCCTTTCATTTGAATGTACAATGGTTAATCCCGCTATTCTACATTACTTAACCCCGGCACCGCTAAACCAAATTCCTGGCACGCGAAACGTATTCTCCGTGTACTATACAGGGTGTCCCGGAAATCGTAGCAGAACCGGGCCGGAGCGGATTCTGCATCAGAAAAGAAGAAAATATTTTGGTGCAACATTTTTTCATCCCCAGCTCCGTTTTCGGGATAATCGACTTTCAAAGTTCGTTCAACTTTGCAAAAGTGGCAAAAGTTCGAAATCGTGGAATCGAATTATTTTCGAACATAGTTTTTCGTTCCCAGTGGAAGCCGGCGCGAATTTGTTTGCCGCGGCATGTATCATGTTTGACCCGGCGCCGCTCCACCCTGCCAATAATTGTATATTCGTGTTAGACATAACTCGCGTTCGTGTTACGTGCAGGGCGCATTGACTATCGACACGTGACACGACTCGGAACACCGGCGCAAATATAATGCGTATTGAATTTACCCTTCAGAAACATTGTGTGCGCGGAATTTGTAGCGTTCCCCGTGCACCGTAATTAGTTACTTCTGTAACCGTAATTAGTTATTTATGTAATCGCCATTTGGTTATTTCTATATTCGCAATTGATTATTTCTATATCCATAATTAGTTATTTCTAGATTTATACTTAGTTATTTCTCTATTCAAAATCATTTATTTCCAGATTTGCATTTAGTTATTTCTATATTCTTAATTAGTTATTTCTGCATTCGAAAATCGTTATTTCTATATTCGAAATTAATTATTTCTATTATAATTAGACATTTTTATGTACATTATTATTTGTTTAGGTATTCATAATAAGTCTTTATTTTATTTATATTTAGTTACTTTAACATAATTTGTTACGTATAAATCCATTATTACTTATACTTATTTACTTATGTATTACTTATTTATTTATCTATTTTACCATAATTAGTCATTTCTATGTTCATAATTGCTTACCCAGTTCATTATATTTACTTATTCCAATATTCGTAATTACTTATTGCCATATCCGTAATTATTAATTAACTTAATACTGTTTCGAGAGAACCACCCAACCAAAGAATTAGGCTAGATACATGCGCGCGTATTAATACCTGAATAAGTCCGCAGTTTCCCCCTCGGTAAGAAGCCAATCTCTGCGCTGAATGCGTCCCGGGCGCTTCGAAACGATTCCATTTCTAAGCCGCGAGAGCCGCCGCCGCCGCGGTATTACCTCCCCGGCAAAAGGGGGATTCGTGACAAATAGCAGGCTATCTTTGTGCCAGCATTTCCATATGACCGGAAATCAGAAGAATAGCGCGGAACGATTCCATATACATATAGGCGGTGTACGAAAGCGATGCCCGATATCAGAGAAAGATTTTCTATACTTTGATCTCGACGCGAGTCGTCGGAGCGTACACAAGAATGCCGAATAAGAAAAGGAAACATCGCGGTGCTCTTCGTATTAGAGTCCATCGCGATTCGGGAAGAATATCTGAATGCACGTGTGCAACGTGCATTAACGATGCACAGTGCATCGGGAATGAAAAATCTCGTCTACTTTAAATAACCACGAGACTTAAGTTTAGTCGAACGATCCCGCGGATTTTACTCCAGCATTTTCTACTGGAAGTAGCTTAACAATTGCAATAATATTTATATAAAATGTACACTGGATTATAACGTAATATATTAATAATAATATTAATATTAATATATTACTATATATATAATACTAATATATTAATATTAATATTCATACATAACGTAAATAGATTAAACGATTATTATAGTGGTATTAATATTGTAATAAAAAAAACCATCGGTTAAAATTTATTTAATAAAAAATGAAACAGTTGCCGGACACTGGGGTCACGATGGACCCGAGCTCAAAGAATTAAAATACGTTTCCCGACGCGTCGTGATTCTCCCAATTTTAATTACGGCAATCGGACGCTGTAGAACATAGTTTGTTTCAGCGGCGAATCCGAATTGTTTCAACGCGGCATTGCAACAATCCTCCGGGAATAAACGCCGCGCGAGTTTCTTGCTTGCGCCGCGGCCGAAGAACTCGTGGCTGCTTAACTATTCAAGAATGTTCCCCGCCGAATGTTCTCCGTTGCGATATACATGATGTTCGTGCTCGCGCGGAAAGCGGGGGACCGGCCGCATCCGGGACAGAGAAACGTCGAAAAAACTTCGCGTAAACACGTGTCCGATATGAACTTGTTTTCGCGGGCTGCTTTACGGTCGAACAATATTTTCTGTCACGTTGCATGTAGACGACTGTTGTCCGCCCCGGGAAAACACGGTTAAAAAATCAAGGAAACATGGTTGACAAGACATTGTTAAATATGGATAACAAGAATTGTTAAGCATAGGTTGACAAGACATTGTTACATGTAATAATAATATTATTTTATATAATATTACTTAAATGATATAATAACAATATTATTTCATATAATATTACTTCAACAATATACTAATAATATCATTTTTTAATTATAAATATTACCAATATTATGTAAATATTATTTTTCATTATTATTTTGAACTTAGCATTTAATAACAATATAATATGGTACCTACGCTATGTTTCCCTCTCCCCGAAGATCGTCGTTCCATCGCGGACAAGAGAATTGTTTGCCAACCATCGCCGCGATAAAATATTAACAACGAAACTAGAAATCTGCGAGCCGTCGCCGTAATTTAGTAGACCCAGAGCCGATCGATGGAATAAAGTCGTTCTAGTTCTGGTTTATCGCGGAAGGATCAATGAGACTGTGGCAGCTTGCATAAATATCCGCAGTGTGCCGATGAAATATGCAAACTGTCCGCACGCCTAGGCCAGGACACTTTTTAAACTAAACAGACGGATCGCGCGTACACTCCTGGCCAAGGAATCGTCGCTTCTGTCTCGCGGCTACGTTCAACCCTTGCCACTCGAACGGCGACTCTGAGGCGCCACGAAAAATTGCTTATTATTTCTCGAAATAATTTTAATAACAAATCTTAACTTGCTAATTAACTGAATTTAATATTCACAAATCTCGATAAGTCATATAAAGTAGAAATAACGGAGATCCATAAATATTTCTAAAATATAACGAAAATAGCGATTGCAAAGGGTTATACGTCGAGGATTTCAAAGGATTTTAAGAAACTTTTTCCTTGGCAAAAATGTTCTAGGACGCTTTGTTTACGAGTTATTAGCAAAAAACCACTGGCCAATGAGATGCGAGATCGCCTGGCGCATGGTGGACGAGCCAACGAGCGGACGAAGCGCGCTTCCCCCTCTCTGACTCGGCTGCCGCGCGAACGTCGAGCTCGCCTCTCATTGGTCAACGTTTTTCGTTCATTAATTCGCTCATTATTTCGCTCATTAACAATCTTGCTCCACTTTAACACAGTCTACAAAACAACTTACCCTAACTACATTATTTTTCACACAAAGATGCCATTCTCGCGCGAGATCCGATCGATCGCGGATGATTATTTCGCGAGTAAAATCGCATCCGTCGTGAAACAATTCGAACGTCCTTCGCTCGTGCCGGTTCGATTAGGTTCGCGTTACGATTACCGAAGCAATTGCACGTTCGCCGCGCGTTGCGTGTATGCCGAGCCACGGCGATGTTTTCATGCACATCACGGGGCCGGTAAGTGCATTTATGTCCGCGGTGCATGTCGCAGACAGCCGCGCGCGAGACCCCCGTAGTCATTTACGATAGAAAGTGATAGCGGTCAGCAGTTATGCGCGGCCAGCGCGGCCAAAGCAATCCAGGTCAGAGTTATTCGCATCGTAACGACAAACTATAATATAAACCCCTCCCCCCTCCCCGTGCCGCGGCGACCGTCGGAACCCTACTTTGTCATCCTCTTCTCTTTAACCCGTTTACGAAGCCGGCGGAACGATCGGACCCCAATTAAACGCGAAAACTGTGTTGGATAATGTAAATGTTAATTCCTATTTAACTCCATCTTATTTTCAATATTAATTCATATTTGACTCCACCTTATTTTTAATGTTAATTCCAGCCTATTTAACTCCGTTATATTTTTAATATTAGTTCCATTTAAATATTAATTCCAGTAAAGATCATTCAATTTCAATTATGAGAAATAAAATATTACTTAAAGTATATTTTCTATTAATTCTAAAAAAACCGTGCGCGGAATTAGTAATTCACCGTGCTTCGAGTCGTCGAATAAATTCTCGCGTCTGGACGATATCCAAAGGAATCCGGCGAGCATGGAGCAGCGTCGTGCTCCCTCCGTTCGATTCGCCCTGCCTCTATCTCCGCGATCATTCTCGCCGTTCCACGGGAAAAGTAACTTTATCGGATGGTAAACACGTCGCGACGCCCGTGAGACGGTAACGAAAAAGTATCGCACTGTTTCGCTACAAACGATACTAAACCCTCGAAACTATCCGCTAACCGGAACCGAATCGTGGAAATCCGCCGTAATTCACGCGATCATAAAACCGTGAATGAGCCTCGAATACTTCGCCGTCGAAAGCAGCGCCGGTTTTCCCTTGGAAATCGACGAATTTTACTAAACGAGGAAATCGTTTACGTGCTCGACTATTTTCTATGGTTTCTAGGGGGGACCACCCCCATTTATTATCCGTTGGACAATAAATTATTCGATAGAAAAATTGGCGAAAAATTGCCAAAAAGAGGGATAGTGTTATATAGCATATTTATTTTTCTATAGGTGGAACGGTTGCATAAATTTGGAGGTTAGCTTTTTCAATGATAATGAGATGACATTTTAGCAAATATATACAGATGTATTTTTCTATATAAATATATACAAATATAGTTTTAATAAATATATACAAATATATGTTTAAATAATATTTTAGCACCCTTCCTTCATCAAATTATACTTGATTAAAAAAGCCATCGTGTCTCTCAAACTTCCAAAACTTTCCGAAAAAATAAAGACACGCGGCAAAAGCAGCGAACGATATTTCCCTCTAAATTTCCCACGACACCATAAATATCGAATATCCATACAATCTCCACCCCATTAATCCGGCTCTCAGAAAATCGCGCATAAATCCAAGACACGTCCGCATTAAAAGTGCATCGCGTCGAAAATCCCGTTGAAAATTCCCCTTAAAAATTCCCCCAAAAACGGCGCGCAAACATTTTCACGACTCGCCCAAATCATTGCCAAAGAAAGCGATCGAAGTACTATATCACAGGAACGATGATCAACCCGCTGGATTAGCCGCAAAACCGCGTCGAATCGACGTTTTACCGAGCCGTTCCGAAAATCCTTCGGGGGGGCTTGGAATGAAAATGTGTCGCCGCCAAAACCGACGAATATTCGGCCGGAAAAAAAAACGGGTTTCCCCGCAATAAATAAACGGCAACCGAGCAGCCGCGGCCCCGTCGTTCGGAAAAATCGCGGCGGTCGTTTTCGACGGTGGGAAAAACAATTCGGTGATCGGCGGCGTGGCGGGACGTCGGTCGGCCGGGGGCGCAACAAAAGCAACAGTTAGCTCGTAAATTCCGGGTCCATTAGGTCCGCGAGAACGCCGGCGAGGAGGACGTCGGCCTGCGGCGTTTCCGCGCGTTCCGATATTAACCTATTAGCTGCGTACGACTTGTACACGCGTCACAAGGAAATGACGATTTTACATCTTATAATAAATATACTTCTTCTACGATTTATGTATTATAAAATTGCTTCTGGTGACGTAGTCATCAATTTCGCACTGTTTGAAGTAATTCTAGGACAACTGTCGACAAAACTATACTTATTGTAATTGATAAAAGGACATAACAAAATTTATCTTCAAAATAAATTGACATTTTGTCAATTGACAAAAGAAATTCGTTAATACCTCGTACACAGCCCATTTTATTCCATTTCAAAATCGACCCGCCCTTACTGGAAAAGCCTGTACATAAACTGAACTAAATTATAGAAAATGGGAATGCAGTTGGTCAAAGTAGCTATTTGGGATCTAGACTTAAAACGGCTTCGAGTGCAAAGGGTTAATTATCGCGCGGGAGCGAGCGTCTTGAGACCGCGCCGAGCCGAGTTCACAGACGACGGCGTCGTCCGTCGCGACGCAACAAGACGCGACGCGATCGTCCGGCAATACCGTTTTCGTCTTGACGACCGTAATCGCTTGGCTCTGGTTTCATCGACGCCGGTATACTCGGCGCACGTCCTACTTTTCCCCTCCCGGCAAATGGCTGTTGTTGTCGGCGGGCACCGGGTCGAAAGGGGTAGCGGATTCAGCCAGTTATCCGCGACGCGAGCGCGCTCGCATTTCAAATCGTCCCGATGTTTGCATGATTTCCAACGTCCTTGTGTGCCCCCGGGAACCACCACCACCACCACAACCACCACCAACACCACCGACGCTGCCGTCATCCAGCCAACGAATTATGTTTGCCGAAAACGCTGAGGGTGGTTTACCCTCCCCGGCGCAGTCGTCGTCGTCCTCGTCGTCGACGGCGTTATTCGCGCGGCGATTCATTTTCACCGAAAGTTTCGTGCGACCGTTGCAGTATCAAGGAAACGTTTTCGCTTTAATTACGGCCGTCGTTACCCTGCCACTCGTTTACGTACCAAGTTTACCCGCGTACTGCTGCTGAGAGAGAGAGAGGAAAATACAATCCTAATATTGTTGTTTAATGGTAATGGATTCTTGGGGATTTATTGTGTGCTTTGATGATAGTTTTTGGATGAAATTTTCCCATATTATTCCAAGATAGATTATTCCAAGATAACAGTTTCTTGATTTGCTAGTTAAAGTTAACGGTTTATTGAGTTTCTATTAGATGTTAACATTATATTGATTTTCTACTTCAAGTTAACACTTTATCGGTTTTATACCTTATTATGTTATTATTATTATTATTATTATTTTATGCCTTATGTTATTTTATTGGAAATATTGTTATTTTATTAGAAACACTGTTATTTTACTAAAAAATACTGTAATTTAATTAGAAATACTGTTATTTTAATAGAAGCACTGTTATCTTATTGGAAATATTGTTATTTTACTAAAAATACACTGTTATTTTATTAAAAATACTGTTACTTAATTAGAAACGCCGCTATCTTATTAGAAACACAGTTATCGTATTAGAAACACTGTTATTTTTACTAAAAAATACTGTCACTTAATTAAAAATACTCTGATATTATTAAAAACACTATCCTCACACCACTTACTTCAAAATAGCCGAGAGTTATCGTCCGCCAGCAATATTTCTCCCCGAAATCACCGGCACAGCTCGATAGAGAAATGAAATTTTTAAAGAGCATTTCCGCACACCCTATATAACAACCCCCGGCGCGCGGCTTCATAAGCCCGCATCGCGCGGCCGGGTCGCCATTAAAGCCGAAAAGCTAGAGGATCCGAGCAGTAATGAGCATCCCTTTTTTTTCTCGATCGGACTGATTGCCGAGCTACATATTCGTCGTCGCCGTTTCTATCCGGCCGCTGTGCATTTTAATCTGCCGGCAATCCTGCGGCCCATTCAATTGGGTCTCCGGGTAATCGCTGGGAGGAGCTGGGGCACAATGGATCTTTCACGGCCATGGAGAGAGACAGAGAAAGAGAGAGAGAGAGAGAGAGAGACAGGTAGCGTTTCGAAAATATTAATCTCAGAAACCGTTTGAAAGGTTGCTGCTTTACATCCTGGCAACAAATGGAGCCGGCCGAGCTCGAATCCGGCGGCTCGGCTACTCGTAGAGAGACGGCAGGACAATGGCGCCACTCTATCAAGGCTCGAGAGCGCCGCCGTCGTGCTCTTAAAGTATCATTTAACCGATACGCCGGCGTTTCTTTGTCTCCGATGTTTCGGTGACTCTGAAAAGCCTTTATCAGCCTTTGGACGGATGCTAAACAGGCTGTCGCCGCGTAATTCGCGAGACGATCCGCGACCCTAATTCACTGGTTACTTGTCGCTCGGTTGGGTGGTGACTTGGTGACTGGTGAGTCGAGTGGTTTCAGGGTTAATTATCGTAGTTTTTAAGTAGAAAATAGTATCGAGTATTTATATAATAATAGTGATAATAATAGTAGTTTAATAATGGTAATAATAATATATTATATGAAAGCCGAGTGGAGGAAAATTCTATCGATTTTGATGAATTATTTATGAATTATGCTTCGCGTTGAAATCGTGAAATTTTATCGAGGCGGTGTATAAAATGACCTCTTTGATTTAATTAATATATTTTAACCATTATATTGCAACCATTACATTTTAACCATTATATTGTAACCACTATATTTTAACGATTATATTTTAACCATTACATTTCAATCATTACATTTTAACAATTATACCTTCGTCACATTTCACCAAATTGCCTCTACCAAAACATGAAAAAAATGAAAACCAACATTCAATTAACTATCGACAGCGAACCGAATTGCATACATGAATTAAAACAAGAATTCTCTTTTATTTAATTAACGATCAATATTCCTACATAGTCAGTTTCAAATTACGGAAAACAATAAAATCGTTTCAGGTTTCGTTTCGAGAGAGACCACCCTGTATATTGCAAAGCTCGAAACGTCCCGATCGGCATATACGTCTATTTTCAATTTAACAATAACAATGCAAATGAGTATCGAGGTTGAACTCGCGGCATTCAATGCCGTGAAGTGACCAATAGAAGGCTTAAACGAGCATTGATTTCTCGCCGACCTTGTAATAAATAAAAAAAAAAAAAACGATATGCTCGTAACTCCTAATTTAATTTCATTAAAGCGCAAAGCGAACGCTTTACGACTCACCGATGAATCGATATTAAATGAATCCGTTTAATTATTCGTCGTCGCTGAGCCACGTGGCCGAATTGATGTGAATCTAGGACGGCTAGAGACAACATTTACGATCTTTCGAATGTTTAAATATAAAGGCGGACTGTTCTTTTTCTTCTTTTGTTGTTATTAAAATTTCTATAGAAAACGTAAGAAAGTTGGAAAAAGTGATCGACGTCGTGCGATATTATTTTTCGATTTTAATTATTATATTATTTCATATATTATATCACGTAGTTTTGATTATATTAAATACTGTTAACTGCGAAATATTTTTCATAAGAGGATATAATTTTATGAAGGTTTTAAAATCGTTCGCATTTAAGATAAAACTATTTTAAAACGTGACAGAAAATTATTATAAATCCAAATTCTGAAATAGTCACTGTGTGAAAAATCGTGTACTGAGAAATCGATAATTAAAAAATCGAAAAACGAAGGGAACTAGAAAATAAACGATACTGATCCGTCTCGTCTGTGTCACCAAGACCGTCGTATCAAAGATACGGGGGGTTGCGAACTGCAGGTGGCACGTGTGCAGCGTCGGACTCGCATAATTCCCCGGGCGATGTTATCGTGCTTAACGAGCGCATCTACCAGAAAATCAACCGCGGCATTGGCGATCGTCCTAGATCACCGGTCACGACCTTAATTTGCCACTTAAGCCGCGATGTGGACGCGCGATAAGAAGACGCGGCCACCTGAGAGTGTATTAACGCGACCCCCCGCGCGTGCCTTCCTACCTAAGATTACGATCGACCGCATACATCGCGCGCGTCTCAGCCGCCCCCGCGCCGCTTTGTTTCAGGCGGCGAGAAAGTTTTCGACGGACGGACGACGAGGCGCGGTCGCCGCACATTATTACCTCCTTATCGTCGCGATACCACGTGCTTGCCGAGTCGACCGGGGAAAATTACACGGCGGCGAGATGAAAGCCGCCGCCAATAAATTCACCCCCCGATCTCGCTTTATCGGCGGCGTTCTATTGTCCGCGGAAATTGTTCCAATGCGTCGCGCTATTGTGTCGACTAACCACGGAATTAACCCTCTCGCGCTACGGTTTCTTTTATGAGCGACTTGATTAGCGCTGGGTCGGTCTTAGTAATTTTCTTAACCCTTTGCGATATGACTACTTTCACGCTGCGGCGATTAACACTTGCTTGTTCTTAATATATTCTTTAATAACAGCAGATAATTTTTGTTTCTCTTATTATTTTTATTTATTTCATTCCCTAGACTTCGATGACAGAAGAATTTAGTTTTAGTTCGATGTAGAAAAAATTAATAATATATGATATTTAAAAGTTTACAGATTAATAGCCGGACAATTTATTTTCTTAAAACGAGATCGCTGTATTTTATTCTTAGATCGACTGTTTCGTTAAGTAAAGATTTCTTCCATCCACGAACATATGATTTATTTATTAATTCAAATCTTCCATCTTTAATCCTCGTTCCTTAATCCTTGCTCTTTAATTCTTAATCCGCAATCCTTAATCCACAATCCTCAATGTTGAATCCTTAATCCCGAATCCTTAATCTTTAATCCTTCATGCTTAATCTCTAGAACACGGTGGTCTCGGTTATGGCAATCTCATCTAGAAAAATATCGAAGACAATCTACCCCCATAAAAATAGAGGATATTGTATCTACACTGATGTTATTGATGGAATAAGAAGAAACCGCTGTCTTTTGTTACAAAGGAAATATAACTCCGTATAAAAATGCGGATTTCTTGCTGACAAAGTCGAGTGCAGGTTATAATATTTCTTTGAAATGTAAATATGAGACAACCCTTCCGCGATATTAATTTCCACAAATGAAGTCCGCGATATTAATTTACACAAATGAACTGAAATCACATTGATGAGAAAGTAATAAGTATTCAAATAAATTCGAGTTCTTATATATGTATCTTTCTGAGGGTTGCTTTCCTCATTGTTTGCACTAGTTCGTGTAAAAACCATAATCTCGATTAACAAACTAACGATCCCGTACACGTTACGTTTCCGCGTACTTTTTTCATCGACAGATTTTTATTCGCGAGCGCGGCTCCGGTTAAACGTTCATCGGGCGTCATTAATTTCCTGCAGATTTCGCCACGGCAGAAAAAGGCGGATCGGCTTCCGAAAGGTTGAATTGCGAGTCAGGGCTTTTCATTCCCGTTTCTGGTTTCCTCTCGCGAATCCACCCCCCATCGGCGGGGCCGACAAACTATTTTTCAAACGGTTCCCGATGAAAAAGATGAATCGCGCCGCGGCAACCGAAACACGGCCGAGAAAAAGAAGAGCTTCCGCGAAACCGATCGATCTTCTCTTGTGACTAATTGCAACACAACCGAGGCCCCGGCAACGCTAACACGTTCGATCGCGGCGGTTGTGTACACCATGAGAAAAACGAACAAGCGACTAGCGGCAATTCACTGGCTCGGACGTGTTAACCCTTTGCGCTCGGAACCATTTTAATTATAAATCTGAAATAATTTTTCTGGTTCCTTGGTATTTCCATTCTATTTAACGAAATAAATTTTTATGCATACCAAATTTATTCTTATAACTCATAGCAACAGTTTTATTACTTGACAATTTTTTAAATCTAAAGCTTATTGTTACAAAAATGATTTTGGAGTAACCCACTGATTTTTAAATTATTTCTGAAGCACCGTGATATAATATAATAATATAGAATTCAGAAATTAAATAGAAGAAAATATGTAAATGGTGAAATTTGATGCACAAAATGTATTTTAAAAAATGGGCAATTATTTATTTGTTAACAAATTGGGAATATTGTGTAGTGATACTACATCTGCCACCTATAGTCTTGTAACTGTATTTTTATGAAATTTATTATCGCACCTATAAGTGGGAACAGAGTATTTCATATACTTCATTCGTACTGAGAATTGATTTAAAAGTAGAAATCGAGTATGAATTCTATACTGTAACACTACAGGTAGGCTAACAGGGGGTTGCTGCTTTAGGGACCCGAAAGGGAATCGTTCAAATTGGGCGAAGGTACTGCTAAATAGTAGAAAAGAAAACAAAATAAATTGTTTAATGAAAGGAGAGTAAATATTTGGAAAAGAGACTCGAGTGTAAAGAGTTAATGATATTAGTCATAAATATGATCGATAGTTCCACAAAACGAAAAGTACAAGTTAAATATTGCGCCACGTGTTCCAGAGCAAGCTATATTGTCTGCCAGTGTGATTGGTATCACGTGTATTGGTAAGTCAATACTATACCGTATTCTATAGTACGCGCATTCGGCTACAACATTGCTGCAGTCGTTTCGAAAATAGAGTTTTAATTACATTCCTAAATAAAAAGGTAATTATAACAACTCCTGTAAATATCGTTCTTTCACCAACACGTTTATAAACTTTTCTTCGCAACATTATTTGATGATTTTTGGGATGCACGTTCTGAGTACGTTGTCCATCCTATTAATATAACCTGAACAAGTTCTCTGGCTAGAAACGTGTTATACATATATGTTACAATTTAACACGCATTTTATTCACGATTATTTAAATATATATACAGTAACATAACAAGTAGCATAAACAGCATACAGTGAAATAGTATAAGTACGATGTAAAGTCTTTTAATTCGTGCACATTCTTGCGGGTTATGAAAATACACACATGCTTTTATTTTATTTTTCAGTCGAAGGACAAGTACGAGAACTTAAACAACCGGCGAAGATAATTATTTGCATGTGCATTTCGAGAGAAATATCTTGAAGATGTCTGCCGGTGAATGGCAAGATTAATATTTATTATGTAATCCTTCGTATCGGGGTATTATATTTTTAAATAAATCATTTTATTTGCAGAGAAAGATAGCGAGATAATGCCAAAGGTTGATTTCAAAAAGTTAAAGAATGTGGATCTGTTGCATTTGAAAGAGGCAGAGCATATAAATTTGATGAGAGCAGCGAGACATAGGGAACTTCGTTGGAAAACAAGTTTACTTGGTATATCTCTAGCGCTTGGTGTTGTAGGTATCTATGCTTACACTATAAAAGCGGTAAAGCAGGAAACGTTCTTAGACGATTTTGATGAACCAGAAACAATAATAGAACCTGTTCAAAGACAGTGATATGGTTCAGAAGTATATATAACTGTCGGTTCATAAACTACAAAGGGGAAAGTTATCGCAACAGTTGTAATGTAATCTATATTAAATAATTATAAATAAATTGTACTGAAATCACAATCACCGCTAAAGTTCGTACAAAAGCAGGGAGAAATGGCAACGGGTCTTAGACTTCCACCTCTCCCAACAATTAGAGATATGATAAAATTGTACAGAGTATCTGCAATGAAGAAACTTTCGCAAAACTTTATTTTAAATGAGAGGTTAACGGATAAAATGATAAGAAAGGTAGGAAAACTTGCAGATGGTTATGTATTAGAAGTTGGACCAGGCCCTGGTGCATTAACTAGGTCGATCTTAAGACAGCAACCGAAAGAACTAATTGTTGTAGAGAAAGATAGAAGATTTCAACCTATATTAGACATGTTAATCGACTCTTATGCAGCTGTTAATGGTAAAATGACTGTTATCTATGATGATATCATGACAACAGATTTAAGCAATATATTCCCTGAAACTGTAGCAACAAATTGGGAAGAAACTAGCCCGAAACTTTATATCGTTGGTAATTTACCGTTTAACGTATCCACACCTTTAATAATTAAATGGTTGCAAGCAATTAGTGAAAGGAAAGGTCCTTGGGCATTGGGAAGGACTAGAATGACATTAACATTTCAAAAAGAGGTCGCTGAGCGTATAGTTGCTGAACCAGCAGATAAACAAAGATGTAGATTATCTGTGATGGCACAAGCTTGGACGCGTCCAGTTTTACACTTTATTATACCAGGTACACACTGACGTTCCTAGCGTATCCTTTAAAGTTAAACTACAACTTCATCGCCGCAGTATTTGCAATCATCTCTTTATTTTTTCTCTGAAATATTAAGGTAGCGCCTTCCTTCCGAAACCAGATGTTGATGTTGGTTTGGTAACATTTGTACCTTTAGCCAATCCTCGTACAAAGCACGAGTTTAAGATTTTTGAAAAAGTAACACGGCATATTTTTAGTTTTCGTCAAAAGTATAGCATACGCGGTATCGAGTAAGTGTGATTCATATGAAAATATTGCTATTATACAGAATATTCAAACATTTTCCGAAGCAAAACTAAACATTCATATTTCATTCGTAGGACATTGTTTCCACTTGACTGTAGAGAAGAATTAGGTCTAATGATGTACAAGCTTACCGACATTGATCCTCGCAAAAGACCTATGTTTTTAACAGTGGAGGATGTAGATAAACTTGTTAGCGCATATAAATATTTAATGGAGAAGCACCCAGAAGTAGGCTTATATGAATATCGAGCATCTCGAAAAGTAGCATTTAACAAGATAAAGTCTGTCACTGTTGAAGAATGTACAGATTTGTGAATCGACTGATCAATAAATTGAACGAACCTCTTATTATTTTTTCATAATGTACACTTTGCATTTTAAATTAAATATTCCTTTATCCATGTATGCGGAATATATTGAAAGAAATATTCGCAATCAAGAAGTATATAATTCAATCAATTCTTATTTTCATAATATCCTATTATCGTTATTTATAGATTTTATAAAATGTTCTTGCAAAAATTTATGATCATTTACGTTGTTTATACTTCGAAAAGTAATAAATGTAATAATTTACAAGTTTTGTGTATTTAATTTTATTCATGCTTACTATGTATATAAAGATATTGCGTAGTTGTAAAAGTAAATCCAAATCTGTAAATTTCTTAATACTCGTACTGCTTGACCTTAGAATATACTTTGTTTCATCTGCTAGTCTCGTCACTGCGCTAAATTATTATTTCAGTTATTGCCTTAGAATGTTGGCGAAAATAAGTTGCGTCAGAACCTTCAACGGTTTCATTGAATATTTCCGCAACGACCTAACCGTGTACGTTTTTACTTGCTCAAGGTAATAAATATCGAACAGTTCATGAATATAATAAAAAATGGCGAACTATGCTTTTAATAATTAAAACTCAAAAATTATGGTTACATTCAAATACATTGAACATTCGAGTGAAAGTAATTTGCACGAGACCGGCTCTATGTATATACAATATGAATAAATATATTGTTCGCAGATAAAATGTAATTAACAATATACAAGGCAGCATATTCGAAACTAGTAGTGAAAACTTGAATAATATGGTGATGTCAGTACAGGTAAATGAAGACACACAGCAAGGGAAAAAGTTTGAACATATCGTTTGGATCACTCTTCTAAATCTATGTCCTCTAATTCGTCCTCTAAGCCTCTCAAATCTTCTTCAAGGAATAGATTTTCATTAATTGCTAACGCAGCTGCACCTTCACCTAAAGTAACTGTTACAAAAACATGAATATCTCTGGCAGTTGGAATATTATTACGAAATAATAAATACTGTTGAATCTTACCTGTTGAATTTTCGCCATCTGCGACTTCATTATTTTTTAATCGATCCGCACTGGCTACAGTTATTCCAGTACTGTCAATCTCACTAGCTTCAAAACCTAGCCTGTCCATGTCGAGCTCCCGGTATTCAATTCTTTCCTCATCCTCTTCTTCGCGAACATAACTCGATATAGCTTCGTCGCCGTCGTCGATTCCTAAAAAAACATTTGAAACACAAATTTTTAAACAAAGCTCTCCAATTTCAAGAACGCGTCGCGTAAAATAAAAATAAACGTACCATCCCCGACTGCCAGGTCGGGATTAAAGTAGAACATTTCTCTACCAGAAATACCAACTTGACGACCAGCTTTATAATCATTTCGTCTTTTCTCTTCATCCTTAATAGCTTGCTCTTTCTTCTCCTTTAACTTTCGTTTCTTCCATGCCAAAAATGTTTCTAATGTTATTTTAGTCTGTAAAAATATCAAATTTATTAATCACGTTTTCCAATGTGAAGCTTTTTACAAAATTAAAGAAACATTCCCATACCTGATGTGGCCCCAGATTGGCACGTTCTTTTTCAATTAAATCTTCTAATGATATTTCATCCTTTTTATCCTCTTTTTTCTTATCTTTTTTCAGTACAAAACCAGGAGGTAGTGCATGCCTGTAGATACATTTCTGTCCCGATGGACATTCCCAAAACCATCCGTATTTTGACTTTTCTACTGCTTCCAGAAAATGTTTACAAATCTAAAATTCAGATAGTATCGTTCGTTTGTATCACTTACATAAGATAGATGTCTGCATTTTTTAAATGCTGTACTAACAATATCGGTAGTCGGACGATTACCACCACCATGTTTCTTTTCTACAACTTCTTTCAACTTATCCTCGTCCCATTTATCCATAGTATCAGTTTCTTTGTCATCATCATCTCTCATATCACAATACAATGAACGTTTCTCAGCTTTTCTTTCTACACTTAAATCGTGTGAAAACTTGCACTTGTCTCCTTTTGTACATTGTCCTTGCTTGAAGAATGCACATACCACAGATTTGGGATCAGTTCCTATAAATATAAATAATTTATTATTTACAATTCGTACGGGTACATAAATCAAGTCTATAAAAGCATTAACGAATGACATAACAAACGCGGAATTATCTATGTCACAACTTATTTATATTGGTAAGAATAGTGTTGCATGTATGCTAATAAAATTATATCTATATGTTGTTATTTAATTTTATATCCTTAAAATAATCTTAGTCTATGTAAAATACCTTTGTCTATCTTTTGTGCTTGAACAGGCTTAAATATGAGAGCCAATTCCTTCTGCTCCTTCAATTTCTTCTCTTTTTCGAGTTTTTTAACATTAGGATCATCTAACTTTCGGGGATTTACACCACCCGATTTTACCTGTTTCTCTACTTGCTGAATAAACTTTTGTTGTTTAGCACCTTTCTTATTTTTTATGCCGAAAGTTTTGTCCTACGAAAGAAAAGAATGTCACACGGGAGATGTTACACATACACGTACACGTGCCTGGTACATTCAAAATATGGAATGCATTTTTAGGTTAACAATATACAATTATTGCGTTCGGATACCTCGATGACTTTCTCCTTTTTCTTCTGGTCGGCTTTTTTGCTGGGAGCAGGTGCCTTTTTGGGCGGCATTTCATTCACTTTTTTAGCGCATAAAAGTGTTCAACGGAGAAATAATATGACAACAAAATTTATAAATTCACAGCAATCTCACTTCCATTCGTGAAGCAATCGGGTGCCCAAATTGGCAGACTGCGAACTTACGTATCTACAGTAGATGTCGTTGCGACTAGACGATTCCAGCGATTTCAACAGCAGCGCGATCTGCACGGCATAAATTCTATGTGCCTGCTGTATATTCCGTGGCCGGATCCGCGTCGAACTGGACAAGAAACTAAACGCGGTTCTAGGAGCTTTGTTCTGGTGATATTTTCGATTGTTAACCAAGGGATTGTGAATCGCGCGAACATGTGTTGCGCGCAGTGACATAACATGTGTGTCGTGTCCGTCGTATGGTGAATTGAAAGTGTTTTTTTGTAAATCGTAGTTTAGTTATCTTTTGATGGCAGTGTTTACGTGCCGCGTGGTGCCAACGTCACTGTAAATATGAGTGGTGCATCACGTCAAGTGAAAAACTCGTTGCTGTCAGCAGCCGGCGGTTTTTCTTTGGAAAATTATGCTGAAAATGCGCTGCTGGTTCCAGTTACACCTACCACACCTGCGGTGCTACAAGATGGTGAGTTAATTAACGGAACACCTGGGTGGGGCTTTCGCAGGTTCATACGTTCGTAATCTTGTCGGCACGTGACGGTGTTAGTGTGACAGCTATCGGATACGTGACAATGAAAAATACGATCCGATCGTGATCGTTCGTTCTTCAGTTTCTTATCCGGTTTTAAATCGTTTACGAGCAATGCTCTTTATTAATTAATCAGTCGATGATAAACATCGGTGGTGTGTATGGTTAGAAGGACCAGTTCCATGAATGGACAATGTTGTCTTCCATCAATTAACATAGTCATGCTTGCACTGCTACTTATACTCACTATCCATCCATTTATTATATTATACAACTGTATAGTATAAAATCGACACCGATAGATACAATCATTTCTTATTTGTTGTCTATGACATATGTTGACATATTTGTTGTCTATTGATATATAAATAATCTCATCTGCTTCAATTAATAATCCTGTATGTATACTATTGTTCATACTATTGAATACAATGCGTGTGATGAAGAATGTATTTTTTATTCTGTAGTACATTCTCTTAAGATGAATATTTTACAAACATAATATTAATTACAGTACAAAATTTATGGACAGGTTCTGTTATGTACATTTCTTGGTATATGCAATACAAAAACCATTTAATTTTATATCGCACGTTTAAGTATGTCTTGCTTAGCAAAGTAAGCAATAAATTATAAATTAGTTCTCTCAGCCTGCGCGGGTGGTCTGGATCCGTATCTTTGCGAATAAGGCAAATCTAAACTCTTTCTTCTGCGAATGCAACATATTATCAATATTATGATAAGAATAATGAGTAATAAAATAAGCAATGCTCCCATGGAAATGGCTGCTACTTGTGCTTCGGTCAGATTATTCCACTCTGGAAAAACAGGATCATATAAAATGTGTAACATGTCTTTCTAACAGTTTCTTTTCTTTTTGAGGTATAGATATGATTGCTTTACCTGTAACATCTATTGTAATAGTGTTATAATTGCCCAGCAGGTCCACTGCTGTGATTTTAGTTGCTGTGTCGCAACAGGTGGCAGAGTAGAAGAATGTTATAAGATTTCTTGTACCGCTAATAAATTCTGTACGCGGATAAACTTCGTTCACCGACGAAATAACACGTTTTAAACCTGTATTAAATGTTTACAACGTTGTTTAAATTAATGATATTCCAATCGCCACTTTATATTCCATATTTGTTCACGTTGAAGTACAATCTATACCTGAATCATAGTCCTGAATCCGTAGGTCCACGCTCCAGCGAGTTTTGAAGCATTGGCTCTTGTCCAATTTCCCAGCGCAGTTATTATTGAAGGAATACTCGATTTTCGGCTTGGCATCGTCCGTTAACTGTGCAACAGAGATTATACAAATTAATAAAACTCTATTCCTAAGAAAAATCACTTTACACTCCATTTATTGTCACCTTTGATAGCGAACCCTGCACGTATATGTACGCCGACTTTTCCTTTATTTCAGTACCTTGGATAGACAAGGTAACGGTACTAGCTGTATCAGGTGAGGTATTAACAGGTATAATTACATTCACCGCCACTTTGCTCATTTGGCCGGGATATATCCACGCGCTGTAAGAAGTTGGAAATAAACTTAGAACAATGCAAATTTCAAGCAACGTGTTCACTTATCTCACATTCGTTAATTATATTCCTGAGAGATAATTTAAAATAAAATATCAGATGCAATAGTTACATAAGTTGGCAACTTACTAGGGCGGCACAACATTGTACACACTGAACGGTGTACTCTTTGCTCTGAACCCGTATCTAACAGGAAGAACGCAATTATTCATTACATCGAAAACAACTCTGTGCACTGTTCCTGGCGCAGCTAACAAGTTAGAATTTCTATTCACTTCTATCAGCATCTTTCGATCCTGGATAACGTCTTCGTTGTTGTAATTCACCAGCTCTTCGAACAATTCTTGATTCTCCGATGTTCCGGCAATTTTCGTGTACGACTTATCCTTGTTGATTTCCTTCGAGATATCAACGTCGATATTTTCGGATAAGGGGATCGAGGATCTCGCGCCGATTCCATGCTGCACCTATGAGAAAATTCGAATGAAGTGGCGCGAGAGTTAGTTAACAATTTTTTAATAAATTAGTTTTCTAAATTTGGCAGAAAATCCTGGTTACTTTGTTTAAGGGTTGTTTTAGGTAGATATTATTTACACTATTATGTTATACTATATATTAAAAATAATATATTATATACTAAACACTAAAAATAATATATGCTATATACTAAAAAATAAATATTTAATATTTAGATCACGCAAAATTTCTTTAATAATAATTAAATTGTAAAAGAAAGTTGTACCGATAGTTTTTCACCGAAAGAGACACTATGGTTGCTCCCAGAAGCAGTTACGTTCTCGTTGTCGTTAAATGCAACAACGTCGATGTAATCACTGTTTCTAGAGATAGAATATCTCGGCTCGTCATTTTCATTAACATTGTCCAGTGTCGTCTCATTAGTCTGCTCCAAAGATCGTTCGCGCGTTACCTTTTCGTCACTGACCGATTTAGAATCTTCCAATGGTATTGCCTTTGCATCGAACGCCTAGGAAACATATTATTAGATTTTCTTGCACATTTTAAACGACGATAATTATTCGAGCAATTGTTCACGCACCCCGTTTGCACTTTCGTCGAATTTTGTGAAATCGTCTTTGGTATTCGGTCGGTATTGGGTGAACGGTAATTTGTTCGCTGTACCTGGGAAATTATTGATAGTTATTATAAAAAGTCTGTATCAATTGCGCAAGAACCTAAGATCCACTGTACCTCCATAAACAAGTATTATCCGATAAGTTTGCTTCGCCGACTGCTTTAATAAACAGTCTTTAATATTGTTTGCAATAGAATTTCTACGTAACAATTTCAGCAACCTTCGGAGATCGTGCGTAAAATTCGCGATAAGCGGACGCGAGGGAAAACATCGCACGACTTGCGTGGCCATTCATTGAACCAGAGAAGTATGTAAACGGGATCGGCGCGGTTCGCGGAAAGAATATCAGCTTATTTTTCAACAAAACTTGCGCACCGGATGCGTATTAATTACCGCAATTAGTAAGGAAAGTTGTTATTCCCTGGATGAAAACGTTCCTTGAAAAATATTTACAAGATAATGAGCTCGACGGGCGTCGCAAATAAAATTACTAAATAATTAATCTTTGATTGTAATTGTCGGACATGTGCTAGCTCGAATATATTGTTAAAACTTCGTTTATTAGTTTTAGTAATTTTCAATCGATCCTCGAGATTCGAATTTACAATTTGAGGAGCAATCATTTTATGGCACTCGGGATTTTAGGCGAGTCTTCTACAATTAAAAAACTTATTTATATAATATATTATATTATACTATATTATGTATAATATATTATAGGATTCAATATCACGATATTATCAATATTATTATTATTAATATTGGCCTCATCGGCAGCGATATTTTCGACATTATCTCTCTCGCATATGTCATCCGTACAAAGGACGAGCATTCTCACTATATTTGATATTTAATATATATATATCTCGTTCGTCTGCGTGACGACACTATCACCGGTGCCAGCTGCAGTTGTTGAACAAAACGTCAACATCAACTAATCGCTGGTGACGCGCGGTTCAACCGCGTCGAGCAAACACGGAATAGTTTCTGTTAAGAGAACGCGAATCTCTAAAGAGAAGCTTAACTACACGATCAAGATACACCGATACAATAATAGAACAAAACGTAAATTCGCAGCTATCTGTCCCCCGGCGTTATAATTATATTAACCGTTAAAATAGACTCTTTCATCTGCCAGATAACGCGATTTATGCTTTCAGGTTTATGATTTATCGTCGAACGAGTTGTGCAATAAACACAATCGTACGTTCGGCCTGTATATCGTAATTACGGATTTTCTGGATTTGAAACAATGTCGTTGTGTTAAAAGAAATTATTTGCAATTAATGTGAACAATTTCTATTTTGCAGAGAAATCCGCTATTTGTATAGGACTGTTATTGAGTGGCTTCGGAGTGATCAAGACGAGCGAGGTTTTTATTTAACGTTGTATTATATCTATATTGGTCTTTTGATGAAAAGATAGATTAACTGTGCTTTTTTTCAATTTCTTTTTTAGATTAGATTAAAATAAGATTTTCGAAAGCGGCGAAAGATGTGTAATTGGAATTCCGATTGAAAAGGAGTGTGTTGATCGAAGACGCAGGATCGCTACTTTCCTCGAAGCTTTGAAATCTCGATGCTGGAAATGTATATTTGTCGCACGTGTATCTCGCGATATTATCGCCCAGAATGGACGAAGACACGTGTCCATTGTCTCGAGACGAGTTAATAGGTCGGACAGGGAAAGATGGCTAGAAATTCCTCGGATCAAGCGAAAGCAAAAGAGAACTGATCATTATCAGAAGTAATAGTGTGTCTTGCGTTCTCTTTCACTGAGGATTATACGTATTAAATTGATTGTCGATCACGAACTGCGACGAATTTTTATCCGCTTTGTACTTTCTGTTAAAACAACCTAATTATGATTGGTCAAAAGCAACTCTTGGTAGTCAATTACGAAGTTATTTCAAGCCTCGAAAAATAATGTAACACAGCGCTTTATAATCGCGGGCAAAATGTTAATTGCTATATGATTATGTGAAATGAACGAAATCTGTTTCAATTTGTTCTCTCGTTTAATAATTTCTGTAGGTGGAATGTAAAATATTCGTGACTTTTATTGGTATTTATTATTGACTGAAGTTATAGCTATTCAGCGTTGTGTTAGTAATTGCATAGTGATCTGCAGTCTGCTGATAAATTATAAACAGTTTTATTAAGATTATTACTCTCCACATTCACCACAGCAAACAACATTTTACAATTAGCTCTTTTAAAATCAATAGATAACAAGCTCCGTTAGTCTTCCAAAATTCCATAAAATAAAATTAGCAATTAACATATCGCATTTAAAATACATTAAAAATAACAAGATGCGAAGAAATTGTAAAATAACAGTAAAATTTCGAATAGTGGACTTCGATCTCAAAACCGGTGAAGCGATCCCCCGTGATTCATAGGAACGGGCCGGCAGGATCGCCGATAGATCATTCCTCTCCATTGAGGCCCCGTCGAGGCGCGAGCGCGCCGCAAAAAAAGTTCGCGAGGCATCGCGTTTCCTCCTGTGCCGTGCGGGTTAGAGCGGTGTGCGTCAGACGAGCCGCGCGCGAGCTTGAGCAAAGGGCAAGCTGGCCGCGTGTTGCACAATAGCAACCGAGTATATCTTCGCCAAAAAGCGAAGACGAGGTTGCCAGTTGTCAGAAGCGTGTCGCCGCGAATGCGCGCCGCGCGGATATCGAGCTTCTGTGTACGCGTTACCCGCGGAGCGGATATAAACCCGCGCTCCGACCCTCGCTGATTAAATAACCGCGATTGTTATTTCCGCGTGTCGATCGCGTCGGCTTTGTGAAAACTGTTCTCTCTTGTGAAAACTGTTCTCCCTCTCGTGTCAGCGACTGTTGTAGCCGTCGAAAAATTGTGCCAGTGACGCGAACCAATTTATATAGACAGCGTGCCACGGTGAGTCGATCCGCTGCGCAGACTTTCTGGCGAATTTCTTTTCTGTCATCCGCAAACGCGAAGTCTTTCCAATCTCTACCTCATTGGAATTTCGTGAACGACGGCCGCTTGTTACACGAATTATTTTCGCGACGTTTCATCAGAATTGTAAATCGCAGCGGTCGAAAATTTTAGCTTCTTAATTTTATTAAGTAATCGTTGCCGAGAAATCCTCGTTTTTATACCGCGCGATAATTTGCCGCTAGGTTGTCCGTAATTTATGGCTGCGGGATGATTGAACCGGTAATGCAGATTACGTTCATTAATTAATAATGTGCATGCTCCGGGTCAAGCTGTAGGTATCGGCCGCACGTGTCGCGCAGGAAAAGCGTAAGAGACAGCAACATGTAAAATCTAGCGTATGGAAGGCGCGAATGGTTTGAAATTATTCGATTAATAATTAGAAATTATTAGTTATGCTTGCAGTACTTTTGATATTTCAAAACTCAGCGTGGTAGACTGTTTAAACTGTTATGCGATAAACGCTCAATTTTCGATAAATCAATTCAGCAAAATTCACTCTCGCCTAGCGAAAGCTTTCACTCACCGGTCATCCATGGATTCTGGACGAACGCTTCCTCGATCGTGGTAGCATCCGCTGTCCGATAGAAAGCCTCCGCGGTGAAATGGTACTTCGAATTGTCCTCCCCCGCGAGCTTTATCCACCACTCGCCAGGCGGCGCGTTCTTCGTGTCGATTCTCACCCCGTCCGTCTCACCCCGGCGCGTCCAAGAGACCACGGTGCCGAGCGACGGCACCGTCACGTCTGTTAAATTGAACGCGTGCGATTATTTGTGTTCAGTCCGACGAATTAGCCGACGCCGCGACGACTCTCGAATTAGTTCGGGAACTCCGACGGGTTCTCGTGTCGCGTTGGGAAAATCGCGCCGATGACGCGCGCGACCCGTCGACACGCGCAACGTTGACGATCGCGAGGGATTATGCTGCCACAACCGTAGTGCTCGCCTGAAAGTGGCTCGCTCGATTTTCCAACGAAACAATTTCCAACGAAACAACAGCTCTACAACAGCTGGCCGGAATCGCCTGAAACGACTATGCGGTCGATGCGATGAACGGTATGTCAAGGGAGCTTCGCACGCGGAGAACGGCCGACCGGTAGCGCGCAAAAGAAACCAGCGACTCCGCTAATTGGTTTTTACGCTTCGGCTATTTTTACGTAATCCGAGTTGCATCAGGCTTTTCCGCCGACTTTGTTTTCTCGTTGTTCTACTCGCTGTCGATCTTAGTGTAGATCTAGCTGTATATCTTCCTGTAGCTCTCGCTATAGATCTTACTGTGATAGTCGCGCGATTCGTGCACCGGCGATTCTCTAGCAACGTGGAGAACTCTCGTTGCGCCAGACGTTCTTTTTATAGAATAACGTAAACTCATTTTGCGCGCTATCAATAATAAATTGTTCGCCGAACAACGAACAATCATTTTCGTCCCGAGCGAGCAAGAAATGGCGCTGCGCTGTTCCGTTTCGCGGAAGAAAAGCTTGTACACGATCCGTTCGCCGGACAGGTAGCAGAAGAAACGACGAAATTATGCAACACCCGAGTATGTTACTTTTGCCCGCGTCTTCTTTTCTTTCTTTTAGTATTTGCTTTTCTAATTGCGCTACGTGGTCCGCTGTTTCTTGGATCTCGGGTCGTTAGACTGTTTTTATTAGCTTCGCTTTTTGTCAATTTGTTAAATCAATTTGTTTTTGTATGGAAGGCACGGTTTTAAAGTAGAAGTTTAAGGTCGTTAAATCGTTAAAAAGGGTTAATTCGCGAAACCGGCTCGGATAGTTGCAAATTATTTATATAATAATATATAGCTATAAACATTTATACCAACTGGTTGTGCAGCGCTCGGAGCACGTGGTTGCTCGCCGAGGCGCAGTTTCTGCACGGCTCGCGTGCACTGCGATTTCGCGCTAGACGCCGATCGATCGGCCGACCAATTCGCGAACGGATTATCCGCGGCCTTGAACCTTCGATAACCCCGTCGGGGAGCCGAACAATTACTTACTCATCGGAATGCGAAGCACTGCGCTCGACACGTTTCCCTCCACGCTGATGATAACACGGTCCGTTCTGTCTTCGACCAGGAATTTCGTGCGCGTCTCGCCGCTCAGGTCGCGTCTCCTCGACACACTCACCTGGAAACAAGCGGCTAGAGTCGCGTGTCAACACTTCCCGGGATGTTCCGGTTTCGATATAAACTTTCGAGCGTTCTTTCCAATTTTAAAAATTTTTAAGATCTTCTTAAAATATTCAAGGTTTTTTCACATGGGGATTTTAGTAGATGATTATCGATTCTGAATATGTTAAATTTAAATGGTGATAAATATATGAGCTATAGGATATTTAAACAAGTATTAGTCTCTTTAATTAATAAAAAAGGGAGAAAAAGTATATTCATAGTGAAGGATATGACTATAGTTTAAACTCAGGAAATATCGAAATATTTATAATAAAAACTATGACAACACTTTAAAATTAGAATTTCGCGTTTTTTAGTTTCTTTTCAATATATAGGGTGCTCAAAAAATAATATTCTTTTTAGCTAAATAGATCTTCATATAGTGATCAACTTAAAAACCCTGCGAAACTGATTTTCGCGAGTCGCATGACTGTGTCCCCCCATTTTTTATGATTCTTATAGTTATCTAGGAAAAGTTTCGATTTTTTCTAAACCGGGATACCCCGTTAAGTCGCGAATATCCCGTTAAGTATAGCGAAAGAAGCGTGGACACTGACTGGTATCTGGAAAGTAGGTTCGCCTGGCCTATTAGGGTTGTTGTCGGCTTGGAAGCGAGCGGCAGGGAACGTTTCCGTTCTTATGGAATTCGCGCTAGCGTCCGTCTCGGCGCCACAATCCAGGTCAAGGTATATCTAGAAGCATAAACAAGAGTCCGAATATTTCGGTGCGATGACACAATGTGCATAGAACGATGAAAGCTTGCATAGAACGATGAAAGCTTGCATAAAACGATGAAATGAACAATGTTTGCATAAATAGCGATTTACCTGACATTTTCTGAGAACGTTGTCCACCCATTTGCCTTCAGTCGTGGATAATTGGGAGGCGCCTTTAGCGATCGGATTCTCTGCAATGTTTACAAGCATTGAAATAGCGCGAAGGTTTTACCTAAACTCGGCCTAGCGTTTATAAATGTTTTTCGAGGAGCCAGTTGCGCTTGTTCTCGATCGGCGAAACATAGCTGCCGAGTTGGCGTGAGAATCAAGTGGGTTTATTGTTCGAGCCTTTGCCACGAGCTGCTCGACTCGGTTTCTGTGCTTTTAATATTCGCGAGGCAATCGATGCCGTATTGTTTAAATTAACAGGCGTTTGAGACGCGCCGGTTTTATGGGACTGGGATTGCCTTGCGCTAATTTTAAACAAATTGAGCTGTTCTGTTAGTGATATTATATATAATTGATATTATTATATAAACTCTATAACTATGTATAATATTTATATGAACTATTATTAATTTGTATAAACTATAATTGATATTATTCTATTCAGTCGTCGTTTACTATATTTTCTCTGAGTTAGTATATTCGATAAATTTATTTTATATATGTATTATTCTATTTATCTTATAGTTTATCTAAATCTGAATTTTAACTTCTTTTAAATGACTTTGATAGCAAGCTCGCGATGTAATAAATAATAATCGATATACCAGAAATTGCTCGATTCTGTATGGGGTCATGTGCTTTGTTTAATGAAATTGTTATTTAATCATAGTATCGTTTAACTTACCGGACGCGATGTTGCTCGACCAGAAGATGTTGATGTAATGGAAATTATTCTCGTCCCGGTTAATCCCATTTGCAATGCAATACCTTTGTAATAAACGAACAATCCTTATTGAAAAACCGGCAGACAGGAATTAATTGAAAATGCATCTCATCTTTGAATAAAAATGAGTTCTTTCATAAGGCTTATTTTTGATTAATAAACGCTGCGCAATTTCTCAAAAATATGCAAAAGTATGCAAAACTGTGAAAAGCTGTTCACAACTGTTCAAAAAGTTGCAAAATTGTTCAAAAGCGTTGAACGATGTACATGTAAAGTGTACATTGATATATAAAAATGTACTAAAATATATAAAAATATACTGAAATGTATTAAATTGTACTTAAATATATAAAAATGTACTAAAATGTATAAAAATCTGCTAAAATCTATAAAAATGATCTAAAACGTACGAAAACGCACAAAACTGTATAAAAATGAAGAAAACTGCTACAGATCATGCTCAACAGCAAGACAAATCGTCACTCGGCCTCCGTCCATTTTTCCTCATCAATTTAAACAAAAACCCCTGATCTACTTCAAAGCGAAGCACCAAAGTGCCCAAGCAAACCGACCTGGTGCATCTGTCCGTGGAAAAGAGCACGGTATCCTCTGTCGCATCGACAAACAACGGAATCCTCGAACTCCCACTAGAATCGCTCCACTCGAACTCAGCATCCGTCAACCGCGCTCTCGATCCTCTCATCGTCTCATCAACCGACGCGTTCTCCGCAACAGATTTCCATCGATCCCCCGAGTCCTTGACGAACGCGACCGGGCTCACTGTCGCGACTACACCGTTGCAACAACCGACCGACAACAACACCAGGCAACAGAACGCGAGACGACGAACCGTTCGGATCCGCGGCTTCATGGTGGTGCTTCGTTCACCGATAATCCGCGCGGAAAGAATTAGCCGTAGCAATCAACCTGTTACTTATAAGGTGCCCCGGTGCTCGCATTCTGGTTTACAAAAGGCTAAGGTGTCCGCGTAGCCACGATAACACGCGACACAAAGTCAATCTAGGCGCAAACGTTCGGGCCCCGCCGTTGCACAATCGCAGGTGTTTGATGTTGCACGGGCCGCGTGTACAGGATGTGATCGCCTATAGAAATCGGTAATCCGAGGTCCCGCGCGCGATCGGGAAAGAGACAGCCCGTCGGAGATACGAACACTGCTATCTTCGCGATGGGAAAATTACGAGCATTGTATCCTGTTCAATATTGACTGGCTCTGAATAATGCCGAGATTTCACGCCGTTAGCTATTTCATGGTTTTCTACGTGACCGTGACGCGCGCGGGGACTTCCCTACGATATGGCGGTTTCGATGACGGTGGCCAACGAAAGTGGCCTTTTAAACTACTTACTGAACCACTGGTGGTACACGCTTAAATAGCTATGCGTTAAAAAAATATTTTATGACTAGTTAGAATCCATGAAATAATTTCTACCAAAAGAATAGATCCATAATAAGTCTGCTTCATAGTTATACTGACTATAATTGATAGGTAAATAATATATTGATTTTTAAAGCCTCAATTGACCAGAATGAAAAGTCGACTTACAGCTCGACACGAAATAATCATTTCGTACGAATATTTTTGCGAGTAACACCATAGGCTCGTGAAAATCGTACTGGGGTTTGTTATCCAAGAAAACCACACGATTTATTCGTGTTCCACATATACCGGGTATATACTTTTTCGCGGCGATGCTCTGCATACGGATGAAATTATTCATCCTTGTTAATGCAACGCGTCTTTTTGAACTTCGGCGCATTTGCATGCATCATGAATGCATGAAGATCCGCGCGCGGTCCAGTTATTACACGCGGCGTCGGACGGTTTCCGTCGCAGCGTCCGAACGAAAACAGATGAGAGAACACGCGTTGAATATTTACTATATTCGCTGTATGTGTTTGCATCCGCGTCGAATATTTACTTTCGCCGCGCGATTTTTCGTGGATTCGATACACGCGGTGCCGCGTACACGGAAAGCGCGCGGTGATTTCCGTGGACGAGATAAAAAGAGCGGAAGGTCAATTGTGATTAACGACGAGAGCGCCTCGTACACTTGTTCGTCTTGGTACATGCTTTGCTTTATGGAGATCAGGTTTTTCCTCTTAGCTTGAACGTGTTCACGCGACACTGGCTATTCATCGTAACGTGGTAAAAATATTTGTTGGGGCGAATGATAACAAATAATTTTTAACCAGTTTTGCCGAGTATTGCGAAGCGGATCGCGAAGCGTATTGCAAAGCGTATTGCGAAGCGTATTGCGCGCTGGTCTAAGCGATATTTAAACGCCGATTAGGAGACATAGTAAGAGATAAACTATAGTACTTAATACGAATTTAAAATTTCATTAATGTATATTATTAACGCGTTTTGTTAGCTTCGATTTTATTTGGGATCGATATTTAATGCCGAGGATCCGCGGAACAGTGATTAATCATTATGCAAACACTGCTTTGTCATCTGCGATTCGAACACGCACGGTCACTCGCCGCGACATTAGGTCACCGTTTAAAAAGGAATAGTTTCTTCGAGATAGCGAAGAAATTTTAGCGGAAATTGTAACTTCTTGAAATTACAGAAAAATAGGAAATTTATGTTTTTATTTTGTTGATTAATTAACTTGTGAAAATTGCGGTTTCTTCGAGACTTGTAGAATTCATTATTATTCTATGCTTGGATAGAAATTATAATAAACGATTTTTAAACTGTATAAACGATTTTTAAATTGTATAAACGATTTTTAAACTGTATAAACAATCTTTTTGAACGTCTAGTAAACAAATCTCTCTAACAACTAAGAAAAATTCAAGTCCCTTAATTCGATTTTGAAAAAGTTACACCGTTTTAACCAGTCAGCTGCTACGGTCTCTTTGAAAAGCGCGAACGTAAAATGTGTCGCTAAAAATAAGCGGTGACGAGTATGCTACGTAACCGTGGCATTATTTATATTTTTTTATTTTGTCTTGATCTCTAAGCATCTCTAAACGTCATCTTTGCGATTATATTTCAATTTGCACGGAAATTGAGAATTGAACGATTTTTATGACTGCGAATTATTACAATTTCCTCGCTCGTCGAAGACAGCTAGCTGCTAAACCACTTGCGCTATGATTTCTTGAATCAATTGAGAACTGTGCTAAAATCAACGATCGCATTGCCTTTAATCCGCAGATGCTGAATTGGAGAACATCGTAGGCAAGGCACCGGCGAATTCGCACGGCTCTGTCGCGCCGTCGACATCGGCCGACGCGGACTCCGAGTTCACGCCAATACCTTTGCACGCGGAGGAGCCGAAGCCGCCGGAGAACCAGCCGCCGCCGGCTAAGCAGAGCTACTTCACCTCGATACTGTCGTCGCTACCAAATTTGTCGCTATCGTCAATTACCGGGGACACACCGGCCAACCAGCCGACCGGCCAAAGTTCCGAGACCAATCAGCAGGATCGTAATCCTCATTTGCCGCCGTTCGATCACCGTGACCCGTTCACGGACACCGTCCCGCCTCCCGGTCCTAGTTTCTACGAGCCGCGTGCCGCGAATTTCGCGAGATCCGGCGACCTTTACGCCGGAAGCGGATCCAGTTTACCGCCACCGCCGCAGCCGCCCTCTGCTCCGCCTACGATACCTTCCTCCGGCGATGGTGAGTGCTATTATTTCCGTTTAGACCGTTTTGTAGATCGTTGTTTATTTATGAAAATATGAAGGTAGCAATTTTTTAATATAGCGCGATTTTTATGAGGTTATTCGATAGATTCTTGTGACTCGTACCGACAATTTTTTAAATCTAAACTTTGCTAGTATAAAAATTATTTTGGAACGCGATAGAATAATTTTAGTGGTGCCCCAGAGTGACCACTCGAGTGCAAAGGGTTAATAAGGGATTCGAGTGATTCTATCACAATCATATTGCAACAGACGCAACATTCTATAAGAAGAATTATTAATAATTAATTATAAAATTGTCCACTGTCACACACGTTGCAAAATCCATCGCTATAGAGATGTGATCTTATAGACTCCAGTTTGTTAGTTCATTGAACTTCCTGGTAAATCGAGAGCCTAGACCACACCATCATAAAACAGCAGACAATAATGCTTGATTATTCTTTCTACTAGGCCCGATTTCATACCGACTCGGCAACCAGAGACGCCTGAAATACGCGCCGCCGCCCGAATTGACGAGCACGTCGAAACAGTATCTAGCCCCATCGGTGCAACCAGTGTTCACCCCACAAAACGTCGCGCCATTAAGCATCTTCAACCCTAACGAACCAGCACCTCCAGCGCAAACCTACCACCAGCAGCCCATCGAAGCTCTAGCACCAACAACCTCGCCGTCCATCGAACGATCAACGCCGGAACAACTATCCCAAACCAACTCGTTGCAGGAGTCTTTCCGGTCCAGTCCAGTCGCGTCCGCGATCTCCTACAGCTCTACCGGGTCCCCGCGAAGTGCAACACCTCAGAGTCCTAACTCCGGCTACGAGAACCTGCCATCCCGGACAGCGGTTCCTCACTCTCTATCCCGACCGATTCCTCGTCCAGTCCCGGAAACTGCCACGCCGCAGAACACGCCTGTGAACTTCTCTTTCCCCGCGTTCGAGACCTACCCCATCCAGCCGGACTTCTTGACCAGCACCGAGAAGGACGTTACGAGAAGCGTACAGAGTCAGGTAGACGCTCGCGTCACGAAGAGCAACGTGTCCGCGCCTGGAGCAAAGCCTACGGTAACGTTCGCTCCTACGTCAGCGATACAGATCTCGGAGAAGTTGGAGCACTTGCTGCAAGAGAGGAAGGAGGAGTCCTTGATTGTTGACGAGGCGGAGAGGACTGTAGCAGCGGAAGCTGTCGAAGGATCTTCGCGCGAGGTTGGAGAACAGAGTATATTGCCGAAGGTAGAACCGGGGTTGCAGCGAGAGAGTTTTGGGGATCTTGAAGAGAAGCTGGTGGATTTGACGCCTGACCCTCAGAGCCAGGATCAGAATCTTGGTCAAAGCCAGGTTCAGAATTTTGGTCAAAGCCAGGCTCAGGACTTTATTCAAAGCCAAGCTCAGGGCCTAATTCACAGCCAGGCTCAGAATCTTGGTCAGAGCCAAGTTCAGAATCTTGGTCAAAGCCAGGCTCAGGACTTTGTTCAAAGCCACGCTCAGAATCTTGCACAGAGCCAAGCTCATAATCTTGGTCAAAGCCAGTCTCAGGACCTAGTTCACAGCCAAGCTCAGAATCTTGGTCAGATTCAGGTTCAGAATCTTCATCAGAGCCAAGCTCAGAATCTTGGACATAGCCAAGTTCAGAATCTTGGTCAGAGTCAAGCACAGGACCTAGTTCACAGCCAAGCTCAGAATCTTGGCCATAGCCAGGCTCAGGACTTTGTTCAAAGCCAGGCTCAGAACCTCGCACAGAGCCAAGCTTCGAATCTTGTTCAAAGCCAAGTACAGAATCTTGGTCAGAACCAAGCTCAAGACCTAGTTCATAGCCAAGCTCCGAATCTTGGTCAAAGCCAAGCTCCGAATCTTGGTCAAAGCCAAGCTCATAATCTCGGTCAAAGCCAAACTCCGAATCTTGATCAAAGCCAGGCTCAGAATTTTGTACCAAACCAGGCTGAGGACCTTCTTCAAAGCCAGGCTCAGAACCTATCCCAGAGCCGTGCTGCGCCTCCGACAGTGCCATCTTTCCATCAGTTCCAGCAGCAGACAGTTCCACTGACTTCCAGCTTCCTTCCAGAGCCAGTGAAGTCGTCTGTAAATTACGCTCTCGAGACCTCGAACTCCAGCGCCTTCGCCGAGCCGCAAAAATCGGTCCAGCCACCGAGCTCCATCGCTGAGTTGCAAAGATCGGTCCAATCAGCGAGCTCCTTCTTCGAATCCCCGCACCTCGAACAGTTCCCGCCTCCCCCAAATAAAGAAAGCAACGTCGATCTCCTGCAAGCACAGTCCCCGAGGAACGAGGACCAGCAACAAGCGTCTTCGTCCACGGGTTTGTACTCGTACTTCGATAGTAGTCCTCAGGTCGTTCCTGAAGCGTTCTGGAGCACCGGTTACGCCTCCAGTACTGACACTGTCGGCGCGACAGGTAGCACTCAAGTTGCCCCACCGCCGCAGCTCTACAATCCTCTCCAGTTTCCCAGCGAGTTGCATAAACAATCGGCGCCGAGATTCCAGCCGTATGTGTCCCGTTTCGTGCAGTCGCCGCAGCAGCGCCAACAGCTAGTGAATCAGGCGCAACATTACTTTCCGTCTCCGGCGTTTACGTACGACGCGGCGACCGGAAACGATACCGTTTTCCCTCCCATGCCACCTGGGATCACGAATGTACCCGAGCCGTCGGGTACCGCCACGCTGAGCCCGGTTCAAATGTCGATCAACCCGCACGGACACCGCGCCACGCCGGACAGTCCTGATTCGCAGAATCTGGTGAGACATAAGGGATCACTGGACCGTTCTTAATATTTGTGATGCGAAGCTTGCCGAATCTCTCTGACAAATTACGTCGCGCGAGGATTCTTGAGATACTATAGATAGAAAGTGGATACCGGAGTTTTGTCTCGGCTTTTAGCGTCGGGTGTTTGTCTCGGTCGAGAAACGTTTCTGTAATTTGAATTTTATGTAACTGGAGAGTTGCTGGTTACGTAAAGATCTCTCTTGTAGGTTTCTCGTGATGAAATGATTTTTAATTTTTCGCTTCGTGGAGTGGAAAGAGTTTAATGAGTTGGAAACATTTTGTACAAAATTGTTAGAAAATTATTTAACATTAGACACGTTGAACGGTACTATTTATTGTCGGTATTCTGCAGAGATCAGTGATAGCTCCCTTTTCTTTCAAACTTGACTGTCACTGGGGTAACAGGACATAGTATTTAGACCACGAGTCAATCTAGTATTATAAATAAATCCTTAATAATTGAGGGCTCTTTGTATTGATTCACGTATGACTCCCTCAATAGTATTACCAGTTCTAGCAGAAATCTAAATAGTCAGAAAATTGTCAGAAAGACCAGCAAACTTAACATTTTGAACAGTATATTCCTGATTAAAAATCTAAGCAATCAAAAATTGTCGAACAGATCTGCAAGTTTTCCATTCTTAATACTATATTCCCGTTTAAAAATCTAAGCAATAAGAAATTGTCAGAAAAATCAACAAGCCTTCCATTTTCAATATCAATATTATCGAATATTATCAATATCCCCAATTATCGAATTTCAATGTCGAATCCACTTAAAATCAATCTAAACTAATCTATCAAATCACATTATAAAAACCACGTGCAATATTCCTGGGGAATGACGACTAACGAGCTTCTCCATCCCTCTGTTCCGTAATGAATTTCAGACGGTGGATCCATCGGAGAAACGCATGCAGTACAGGCCGGTCTATCATCATTGGTTCTATCGCAAAGAGGTGGAGCACAAAGTGTTATGGCTTCCGTTCTCCATGCAGGATAGCCTGCGCTTGGAGGAGGTACATAATTCCAGCGAAATTACCCCGGAGATTACGATCGCCACCGACGGCGGTCGTTACGACGTCGACATTTTACGACGCCAACGGTCCCCCGTTTATTGGACCGGGGCGTCGACGGAGGTGCGACGATGCTCCTGGTTCTTCAAAGGTAGCAACGAGTCGGTCTACACGCCGTACGACGAGAGCATCGCCGCGAAATTGGAGGAGGAGTACAAGGTCGCTTGTATGACCAATAGATGGAATCGGAAGATCGAACTGAACAACGGGGAGTACATCGTCTTCCATGGGGCCACCGTGCAGTTCCATCATGTCACGTCGTCGCCGGAGGCGTCCGGCACATGGGGAAATACCACGGTGAGTATTTTTTATGGTGGACTTATGGTTTGACGAAGGGTTGTCTTGATGCAACTGAGGATATTCGTAGAAAATATAAATTAATTTTTAGGTAGGCGTTGATTACTTTTTTTTTATATTTTATTGATAATAATACAATTTGTTAATAATAATGCAAGATTCTTTGAACGATTCTCTTGCATTTGTTTCATCTATTTACTTTAAAAATTAGAAATCTAAAAATTTTCAAAATGAAATAGTTTTTAAAATGTGAATGCTTGATAAAATTAAAATATAAAGAATCATTTTATCAGATCACGTTTAGATTATTTTATTTAACGAAAATTTTAATTTTATATAGACCATTCGAAGGTCAATAAATTCTGCTAAATGATTAACATAAACGCATTTTTTAAACTCTGATAAAGTACGTTTCGTAACAACAATATCATTTCCATTGGTTTCTCATTGGTTGTCTCATAAAAACGGAGACGAATAATTACTATTATTTTCGTGATCGAAGTATCAGTATCGTTATTTTCAATGGAAGAATTATGAACAAGCTAAAAAGCGCAAACAACGCAGAACATTATCGTAGAACGCGGTAATTGCGGTGGAAGATCGTCGCGCAAAAAACACGATTCCGATTTCCGCGAGTTGTAATTTTTTTTTCATTCGGTTCGCAAAACAATAACGCGTGCGTTTCGTAATTATCATAACCTCGTACAATGTTTCTTCAACCATTTGTGTTTTGATCCCGCGATGATCGTCACGCTGCGAACGTCAATCGTAATCGCGGCTATTGCGTAATCTAGCATCGGTCGCCTTGTTCTTTTCCTTAGAGGAAGCCGAGGAATCGAATGCCAAACAATTGTAATCGACAAGTTCATCGTAACGCGACCGTAGGAGCTTTGTAACAGAGAGAACAGCGCGATTAGAAGTCTTATCTATAGTATATGCTATGTATTTAAATGATATTCTTTCGGACAAGATAATATTTTGTATAACTATGTGCAATTACAGAGTCGTCGATTCATTCAATTTTCTATTTTATCAAAATGGTTATATCTTTTTATTTAAGACAAATTTATAATAAGTAGAAAGACTAGAAAAGATAGAAAATGGGTAATCAATTTTTACATATAGTTAGTTAAAAAGTTGTGGCAATATTACTATTATACTATACTATTATTAGTGAAAGGTTTTCGGGTGGCGCATTATTTCTAGCGAATAATGCCCGCATGATACTATCGGAATTGTTCCATCGTAATTTGTTCAGGAGGACAGTGCATATTTACAGGGTGCAGTCAGCAGGCCGCGAACAATAAAAAGAGGCCTCGACGAATTCCACATCGAAGACGGCGAGCCCGAGAAAGTCGATCACCTCTTGTTCCTTGTTCATGGCATAGGAAGCGTCTGCGATTTGAAGTTCCGAAGCGTCGAAGAAGTCGGTAGGTGTTCTAATTAATTTATACAGTGTCATTTGTTAAATACAATTTTATTAAATACAAATCTTCTAAATACAATTTTTTTAAATACAATTTTATTAAATACAATTTTATTAAATACAATTTTATTAAATACAATTCGTCGAACCCTTTTACTAACCCGATGCACCCATTTTGTCCGCAGTCGACGAGTTCCGTCTCATAGCGCTGCAGTTAGTGCAGTCGCACTACCGTACCGCCAGCGAGCAACGAGTCTTGAACAGGATAGAATTGTTGCCGGTCTCCTGGCACACGACCCTCCACTCCGAGGACACCGGTATCGACAAGAAGCTTCAAGCGATCACGCTGCCGAGTATACCGAAGCTACGATTCTTCACGAACGACACGCTGCTCGACATACTTTTCTACACGAGCCCCGTCTATTGCCAGACGATAATGCACACGGTCGGCAACGAGATCAACAGGCTGTACACGCTTTTCAAAGACAGGAACCCGGACTTCGACGGCGGCGTTTATTTAGGCGGTCACTCGTTGGGTAGCCTGATACTGTTCGACCTTCTGTGCCATCAGAAGCCATTGTCCGAGGAGAAATCGAGCGACAACGAGACGTCCGAAGAAAAAGTATGTTTGCCACCTCGTTTCATCATGCGAAGGATAGACTTATATCAATAGACTGTTTGATTTAACGCGAGAAGAATTTATGCGTGAAGCAGAAATCAACTTAGAAGAGCATAAATTATATTTACCTTAATATTACCGTCAATCATTTTTATTAGGAATTTTATTGAAGCCAAAATAAAAAGCGTGTCAAAGTGTACTTAATTTAGTGTCAATTATACTATAGATGTTTATAGGCGAATTGAAAAGAATTTTATAGCAATTCAATGAACAGAAAAATCTAAGTATACATTTCTAGAAATTCTTTTATACATTACCCTAATAATTAACTTAATATATATGTTTGTTATCGTTTCTGCCACAGAATGAAGAAGACAAGGACGAAGGGCGAACCTGCTCGAAACGAGTGATAAGGAGACGCCGCAGTAAAAAGATAAGTTACGTGATGGGCGCTGCCGGGACCGGACAGCCTTACATACATTATCCTCAGCTGAATTTTCAACCGCGCGCCTTCTTCGCTCTCGGCAGTCCTATTGGAATGTTCGTAACAGTACGAGGGATCGACATGCTTGGCGAAGATTTCGTGTTACCGACATGCCCGGCGTTCTTCAACATATTCCACCCGTTCGACCCGGTCGCGTACAGAGTCGAGGCGCTGATCAATCTGGAGGCGAGCAAATACCGACCGATGCTGATACCTCACCACAAAGGGCGAAAGCGAATGCATTTAGGTAAATTGCTAGCGAAGTGTAATATTATAGTTTAAGCGAGCGAAGACTAGTTTAATAGTTTAAAGTCTAGTCTAATAGTTTAAGCGAACGAAGACTAGTCTATTAATTTAAGCGAAGATAAAGATATCTGACCAGTCAGATATTAATTAAACTATTTTGTCATCGCCTTGCAGAGGTCAGAGAAATAATGGCCCGCGTCGGAGCGGACTTGAAGCAGAAGCTGCTCGACTCCGTGTGGAACACGTGGAACTCTGTCTACAGTCTAGCAGGGTTCCACAGGCCGGATAACAGCGTCCTCGAGAAAGAAATCGACAAGGTGGTCGAGGAACAATTACAAGACACGCCGACCGTGTCGGATCATCAATCTACAAACGACGGTGGTGATGACTTTAAAGTGGGTCAACTGAATGGTGGACGAAGGATAGACTACGTTCTCCAAGAAGCGCCTCTAGAAAGTATCAACGAGTACATCTTTGCTGTGAGGAGTCACGTCTGCTATTGGTTGGTGCAATTATTGATTTTTTATTGAGCGCGATTAAACGTTCGGAGTTGACTAGAATCAGTTTTATTATTTTTCTTTTATTTTAGGGAATCCGAGGACACGATGTTGATGATTCTGAAGGAGATATACGGCTCCCAAGGCATCCAGACGGACGCTCAGCTGCCCCAGCACACGATCCCCATGGAACGGAGCACCCCGTCGCCATCTTTGACCCCGACGTCACCCTCATTTAGTAAAAATAGCGTAACCGCATCTGTACCTGGCATAGGAATCGATCCTACTGCACCGGCGTCGAGCAAAATCGTCGGTCCGCCGCCAATGTGCGGGTTTGTTAAGAAGTTATAATCGAAAAAGAACTGTACGAACGTTGATGGGTTCAGGTAGTAATATACACGGCGAGACGCGACGGTGCTTAACGAATTGCGAGCGATCAGCGTTGTACCTGACATGGATGCGTGAAGCACGAACTGCATGGATCGCGGAATCAAAGTTTATCATTCGTAAGTCACGATGGATTGTTATCAACAAATTGATCGGGTTGTTCCATAAGTTCCAGCTGTTTATTGCTATGTTGTTATGTAATTGCGATGCAGTTCTCTTGATCTTTCTCGAGGAAGACGTGGAAATTGCTGCGGGGTTTCATTGTCGTTTCTGAACGTTTCAATTGGATCGAGAATATTTTCTTATGAATACTATGTTGCCGTTGTTAGACTGAACTCTATCATCTATACCTAGTCACTTCAGTTGATCATCGTATTTAACACACCGCGGATTGTAGAAACTTATTCTTGGCGTGAATTTATGGGACGACCGAGTGCCACGTTAACGTTCCACGATAACGGATTGTTCATTCACGTGCTCCGAGAGACGAACGATTAACTCTTTGATAGCTTGGACCAACTTCGTACCGTCGTTTCCGAAAGTTTTATTGAGTGGCGTACCTTATGGCTGTGTTGAGTCTGTTGGCTAGAATGGAAGGTTCTAAGAAGTTCTAAGAATTTTTGAAAATATTTCTAAAAGACAGCGTTGAGAGAGCAACTATATAGATATTTATTGTCGCTGTTTGTACCGTTGTTATTAACATCCGGTGTCCAAGAGTTAATTAATTATTGTCTCGGTGATCGGCCTACGCAATGTATCCGAAGCACAAATTCCATAACGAAGGATCAGAGAAAGCTATATAAGAGTAAAGTAACGTTATCGGGCTCGATCATGGATTTTATCGATCGACCTAATATTTGCGATTCGCATTTTTTTGGCATGTAGAAAATATTTATAGCACTCACCGAATGAGGAAAATGAAAAACGAACACACGGAAAAGTCGGACTTTCTATTATGGGATAAAGATTATGAATTCCTACTGTTTACTGTAAATAAATATATATATATTATAATATAATATTAAATATATATATATAAATGAAATGAGATATATATATATAAATTTTTTTCAGAATTATCTTGCATTGAGAATGGGAATTAAAGTGTAACTTATCGGAAGTGCAAGGATTTTAATAAAACACGTTATTCTTATAATCAAAGAGTTTACAGAAGCCCTCACGTCATTCCTGATTACAACTTTTAGTTTCGTTCGCCATTTTCTTTTTTAATGCCGTGCGAATTGTTCTTCGAAATTCTGCGATATTTTATTCGAATAGTTTTCGACACGAGTTCTCATTTCTTTTTTTAAATAGAATCTGTTCACTCGAGTTTAATATTTTATTTATGGGCGGTGCGTTTACGTTGTTTTAAAATGGGTTTTTATTCCGATGTACCATGTTTATGTATATTGTGATAATAAAATTCTAGAACTACAGTTTGTGTAGAACATAGTGCACGCGAATGATACAGCAAATAGTATGAATGAAATACAGAATGACGAATATTCTTTTGACATTTTTTCTTTTCATAAAATTTTCATTCTTTCTTTCGATTAATTTCTAATATTTTATTATTTCGATAAAGTTAATTCTCTTGTTTTCAATATTCGCCGCGAATTTATGATTAATATGAAAATCCTATTTCTTTTTCAATTTTCTAATAAACTGTTTATACCTCGTTTTAATAAATATATTTTTGTTACAGGCTAAGAAAACTAGCTGTAAGAATGTGATACGTCCAAAAACAACTTGTACAATTACTAAAACATTTTTATTTTATTTAAACGAACGATAAAACCAGAAAAAGAAGTCACATCTCCCGAATCTCTTTGTACAACAATAATTTAAAAAATGCAACTTTTAGTTCCCATTAACTACCGGTAAAACACGCATGGACATAGCTCTCGCGAGCCAGGTAAATTCCAAAAATAACCATGGAAGTTCCCGGATCGACTTGTTCGCCGTGCAGCGCACGCCAACACAGCCTGACAATCCTAAAGCTTCGCGTGCCTAATGTCAAGCGCGCGCGCGATATCTTTTTCCCGAACAGCGTTCCGAAGGGATCATCGAATGGGGCGTCAGCTTATCGTCGCCGGAGTTTTTAGTTAGCCGACGTAAAAAAGAATGGTTCGGCACATGCATGGGTATCACGGAACGCTAATTAATTGCAGTGCACGTCCATAGGGTCTACTGCGGAGGGCGAGCGAGAAAGAGAGAGAGAGAGGGGGGGTTGACGGGGCTGCTTTGCATTTTGCGTGCAGGTCCTCGTAAAACTACATGCCTGTCAGCCCGAGCGAATTTCAAGATGATTTATCGTCCCGGCAGAACTAAGTTTTTCGCGATACTTCGTGGCTTCGCGGTGGCTCCCCGCGGAAGCGGGCGCTGCGCACGGTTCGCCCGGGTATGTGCATGCCAGCCGCGCGTGGCCATACAACTTGTACCGTCGCTTACGCGATCTGACATCGTTGATCGACTAGTGTTTTATGTCCCCCACCATCGGGCACCGGCCCCGCTTTTAAAATATGTTTCCTCTTCTCTCGCCTCCCGGAATCGCGGCGGCCGATTTCCCTCGCGTGAACACCCTCTCTCGCTCCACGCCGGTTGTTAACACTTTGCCAACGTGCAAATTTAGCTTAACCCTTTGCGGTCGAACGGCGCCTCTAAAAATTGTCATGCCACGTTTAAATTAATCTTTATCAATAATATTTAAAAAATTGGTAAGAGTCATTAAATTCATTGTTATAATGATCTACATTATAATGATCTACAAGAAATTCCAAGAAATAATTGCAGTGCTTTGTTCCAATATTCTTCGAATTTTTAAGGAATACGTAACAGCAATTATTTTCACCCCTATTTTCATTCCTTAGTACACCTTAAAAATTATTCCAAAAATAACTAATAAATCAAAGTGATCACTACATGTTAGCAAAACGCAATAAATAAATTAGAAACGAATGGTCTGAAACTAAAACACAGTAGCAGGTAATCAGCGTGTAATGAGGAATCGTTTCTCCGTGTACCGTGGCCACGTGATTTACGTCGCGGCCGGGCAGTTTTAATATTCCACGGTGGGGCATAACTTCGTTCTTCAACACAACAACGGCATCGAGAGACAGACGTTTATGTCTCGCAGAGATAGCAGAAAGTGCAGCGAGTAGAGGGGGGAGTAAGATTTTACAGCGAGTCTTGGGCGCGAGTGATTTACACGTAGGAAAAACAGTATGACATTTACGATATCTACTCGTGGATTATTTATAGCGGGGCTGTCCGCGTCGAGGAAGCGTCTAACCACTCGCCGCCCACATTTTTTCTTTTGTTCGGGAACGACGGTCCTCCATATTTACGTAAAATACGAGTTTCGGATCCGACATCGGTTCCACGTTACTTAATAGTTCATTAAGCTTGCACGCGTTTCTCGGAGAACAAGATCCAAATTTCGAGGAAATCTACCGTTGGTTAGGTTATGTAATTTGAGTATATTGAGAGTTGTGTAATAATGCTATGCATGTGTATGCGATAATTTTATGTGCGATATTATGCGTTCTGTTTATCAACGTTGGTATCGCAGTCGCGAGAACTGGTCTCGTTATCGGGGAACTTTGATTTGTTACGCGCCGTCTGGAGATATTTCTAAATTAATAATAATTTATAGAGTTCGTAAGGTTCTTCTTAAAATTTGCTAATGTTGTTAATGCTTCAAAATTGCATTCTCTATATTGGAGAATTTTGATTCGCAACGCGTAGACTGAAGATTTTTTAAAATTAATAAACATTTATAAAATTCCTAAAGTTCTTCATAAATTTTTCTAATATTCTTAATGCTTCAAAATCGGATATCTACTGTGTTTAATTAATATTTAGCGATGAAATTCGAATTTAACGAAACAGCTTTCAAAAAGAAAAAGATTTCTAAAAGTATATTTTATGTTCTCGAATTATTAAAATTTGCGACAATATATTAACCATCGCGCCGTCTCGAGCATATCGAGAGCAACTTAACATCCGCTGCCAGTGACATTTGCCATTGTTCTATTCTTACTAGTTTTAGAATAGCCGGTCCCGTTTCGTCACTTAGCGCGCGGCAATAAACCGTTCACGTCCCTGACACCCCGAAACTCTCTCGGCTCCGATATTAATCACTGTTTATGCATTTTCGTAAATTTGCTTTTTGGCCAGTTTCTATGCTCGGGCAGTCCAGTTGGACGCGCCCGGTCCTTTTTGGCACACATCCATCTCTCTCCTCCCTCCCTCTCTTTCTCTCGGTACGTACTGGAATTACACGCGCGCATAGACCGTTCTCAGATTTTCTTTATCAAGATTTGGCGATGAAATTCGAATTTCAAATTAATCTTCGGCTTTTGGCCGCGCCGCACGCATTTATGACCGACTTAATGCGGTCGGTATTTGTTCGAATAACGTGCCGACACTGATAACAATTCTACGGAATCGCTTCCGTCCCCCCTCTCCACGGCGCATAGTTTTATGCGGACTTTTCTATTTTTCTCGGCGCTGAACTTTTTTAAACCTTCGAATCGTTGTATAAATTGAATTAATGTACGGAAAAGAAATTCATTGGAGAAATTAATATATTGTTTTATGCATATATATTTGTCACATGATTTTGGATATGTATATCTGCGTATATGTATGCAATTCTGTTTAAAAAAAGGAAGAGATTTCTAGTGAAACAAATGATCTTTTTTAATGTTCGTGTTAATCAGAATTTCTTCGTCTCTAACCTTTAAAAAGACATAGTTACACCCGTCGACGCAATGTATTATAACAATAATTTACAGCAATAACGATTACAGCCGGCACGATATCCTGCCGTACCTTTTAACGTTCCACGGTCAAAGAGCCTGCCGCGGTGTAACTAATACGACACGGTCGTTACGTGACAAAAGGCGTTCGCGCCCGTTTTGTTTACGTAGTATCCCCGCCACGTGTCGCACGCTAATGTAACCCGCATCTCTCGTAATGACACATGACCGTGGCCGGTTAAATCGGACGAAAAATATATATATATATTTAAAATGTGTTTGTATGTCGGCCGTACTGTTAACGAGACATTAATTTCGATGCGGAGCAACAGTTTCACCTCTCTAATTACATCGGAGCGTGGCCGCTGCCGCAAAATATATTATACTTGAAATTTTATATGAACGCGAGATCCCGCGTGGCAACTGTAGAAGGATATGCCGGCTGATGGATCGCGCTATTGTTCATTGTAATTAGTCCGCCGTTCGCACGACAACCGCGAACTTTTCATCCGGCGATGAATTATTGAGGATCTGTTAAAAATATTTCGTTTCTTCGGCCGGTTTCTTTCTCCCTTTCTTTCGCTCTTGGTGTTTCTCCGTCTCCCTCTCTCTTTTTAACTCTCTATCTTGTTCCCTCTCTTTCTCTCTCTCTCTCTCTCTCTCTCTCTCTCTTTCTCTTTAACTCTCTATCTTGTTCACTCTCTCCGTCTCTCTCTCTCTTTTTAACTCTCTATCTTGTGCCCTCTCTTTCTCTCTCTCTCTCTTTAACTCTCTATCTTGTTCACTCTCTTTCTCTCTCTGTCTCTCTCTCTCTGGTGCCGACCGCGATATCAATTAACCGTGCATTAACGCATATCCGACCGAAAATTCGACGGTTTCGCCGGCAACGCGAATATATCCCTCTCGTCCGGATATGTCTGTTAATGTAAATTCATTTACATAATACCACGTTATGCGTGCGTATTTTGAAGTCCGCGTTTTCGACGATTATTTTACCGACTCTCGAACCGTGGTCGCGGAAACGCGGGGGCCACGTGACGAGTTGTACCCGCTGGAAATTGCCAATTGGCTCGCTTTCACAATCTTCATTATTTCATATAATTTATATAATTTGTACATTTTATATAGCTCATATTTTATATGTTTTATGCTAGTGTTACTCATTAAAAATAAGTAACATGCTTACTTTCACGGTGATTATTATATTTTATACCTCGTGTATTTTATTATCGTTTTATTTATTATTTCAAGTATTGCGCACATTCTTTAAAAAAAACCTGCAACAGTCAATTAATTGTGACTATATTCTAGCGTAAATTTTTAAAAAAAGTCGATTGCTTTCTCTTCCATTTTCTTTAAAAATAAACACTTGAAATTCTACAAAATCTCATACATAAATTCTTAAAATAAAAAGTTTCAACTACCTTAAAATTCGCCTATGTTCCATAATTGCCAAAAATGCTAAAAATTGTCACTTTCTCTATTCGAAAAGTTGTTTAAATTTTATCAAAAAATGTTCAAATAAATTTTGAAATGCAACAAAGAAATGGCTCAAGATAACCTCGTAAATTAAATAAAAATACAATCTACCATACTCTTACATCTAAAATCCTCGCATAAACAACATTTTTCAACCTAAATCATACCACCAAAATTCAGCTAAACAATAATTTATTAACGCAACAATTTCCCGGAGAAAATAGTCCAAAGACACGGAGATTAAACTGTCGATTAGTCGCTAAACCGTCCAAAACGCGCACAAAAGTGTGTTGCAGGGTGCAGTCGCTTGCGCAACGACCGCCACTAATTAGCAAAACCTCTTTCGAAGGGAGGAGAAGCAGGGCCGTTGCCTCGTAGAGAAGAAGGAGAAGGAAGAGGAGGAAACGGAGAAAGAAGAGGAGGAAATGGTGGAGGAAGAGCATAGGACGCGTCCGCGAAGGTGGATGATGCACAGCGTTAAGCCGCGCGAAACTATGCAAGTGATGCGAGCGTATATTTCGCGCGGCGCATGCAATCCACCCGGCACAAAAGGTGGAAAACAAAGTGCGACGAGTGCGATATAAGTGGCTAGGTGGTCTAACACAAGACCACCTAGGGGTGAGAGACGGGATGGGAAGACTCGCGGAAAAGCACGACTGATTCCTTGGCGCATCCGTGCTCTGTCCGCGACGTCCGCTCTTTTCGCGGTCTCTGCGCCTGCAAACGGTTCTCTCTTTCGCCGTTTCGTTCTCCCCGCGGACGGTTCGCACGCGTTCACCTAAACAAGCCTCCGCCTCTATGAGAGACTCAACGTGCACTCAAGAGAGGGAGAGAGAGAGAGAGAGGGAGAGGTGCCCGCAGATTTTTGCGGTCCCGTGGAACAACGCGTTTTGCTCGCTGTCTTCGCCGTTCCGCTGAGAAAAATAGGGTAACGCAATTAGACAGCTGGATTCCGCGGCGCTGGAAGAAGCCGGCACGTTTTTGTCGCCCAACGAGCTGCTAATTCGATCAGGCGATTGTATAGTGGGCCAGGGAAGTAATAATTTTTTATAAAAATTAGTATTATAATGACCTAATATTATCGTGACCAAATTATACAATGACTTGAATTATGACCAAGTGTCATAACTCAATATTATAGTGACCTAATATTGTCATAACTGAGTATTGTCATGACCGAATATTATTATAATTGAGTATTATCCTGACCAAATATTTCCATGACCGAATATAATTATGATCGCATATTTTATGACCGAATATCTTCATGATCGACTATTATCGTGACCAAATATTTTCATGGCCAAATATCCTCATGACCAAGAATAATCATGACGCAATATTGTCACGAAATATTACGGTACCCATACATGTTGACATAACCTTGACATCCTCGCTCAATCGAACCCCATTTCCTCCATAAAAATCGCATCTCCCGATAAAATCTGCCTCGTACACGGCAACCTATCAGAACAAACGAACTGGTACCTACATCAAAACCATCCTGGCATCCCTATAGTCTCGCTTCCAACGTCGTTACGTAACGGCGGTACCGCCGCGACGCGGAAAATCTAATTCCATCCCCGTAGAACATCCTCGGTCTAAGAACGCAAAGAACGTGGCCCATAAATCCTGGTTGGAACGAGCCAGACCATCTACGGGGGGTTTATAGCTAATAAACGCACATACCTGCCGCGGGCTGCTTATGCGGAATACATAAAATATTGATACACATTAACTATCAAAGCGATAGCGACACCGGGGACGACATTGTCGGAGAAAGGAGGGGGAAACGACGATGGCCGCCAAGTGCTTTACTGAATAACGATTTTAATACCTTCTGTGCACGATAGTTTCGCGGAGGGCATGACGGGGGACGACGGCATAATCGTGTGAACCTGACGGAGCCAAGAGTTGGATTTAACGACCAAACAAATACCTCTATAGTGTTCGATTCATTCCCGTCGCGAACGGTACGACATGATTACGGGGCGACGGTCAGATTTCATCGATGGAGGGGAAGATTTAATTAGTTTTGTTATTTAAGCGTGGTAGAAAATTTGTTATTTTTGTATTGTGGTCGAAATGGTGATAGGTTTATCTTTCTTTTTGTCTATATAGCAATGTCTTTTAATTATTAGGTAATTCGTTACAGTGCTTTTAGTGAAATATATAATTATTTTAATATAATTTCTATTAGTACAGTTATTATACTATAGTAACTTGGTAATATTTGGCGATAATAAATATACAGTTTTTTACGTTACAGTGCATTTAGGGAATCATATAATTGCTTTAATATAATTTTTATTGATACAGTTATTATATTACAGGAAATTTGGAAATATTTGGCGATAATATATGTATAGTTACGGTACATTTGCTGAAATATACATATAGTGTACATACACTCTTGTACAAGTGTATATCTGTATACGCGCGCGCGTTGTATAGAAAGCGCGGAGAAAATCTAAGTGGTGACTGTCACGAGGAGGAAGGGTTGCTCTGTCGGAGCGACGGCGGAGCAAGAAGGCGCGCGAGCGGCGTCAACGAATAAAAGGGATACACCGGAGGGGTCGAGGGTGGGTGCCGCGGAGGCACCAGCCAGGAAGACGGAAAGAGAACAGATGTGAAAGTAGCGCGCAAAACAGCATTACGTAGGTGTAAGAAGAGAGCCGGTGGAAATGAAAGAAAATGGTGCAGCTGTAGGCAAGCGAAAAGAGAGAGAAAGAGAGAGGGAGAGAGAGGAGCCCGCAAAGGCCACAGAGTCACACCGGTGGTGGCTGCACGTTCCTCTGGACTGTCTCCAAATCTACTCTACAAGCTTTTTCTATTTCAGCCCCTTATCCCTCCTTTTTTCCCCTCTGATTTATCTTTTTATTGTTTCACAGCCTGTCCCGACAACCGCCCTCTCGTCCTTACCTCTAACAACCGGTCCTTGCCTCTGACCGACACCGGCAAAGTTTTGTCAAAATCGAACCACTTTTCGCGGGAACGTGATAAAACGGTGCTGCGTTTTTATTTTATGGTAAAGATGAAACGTTGATAATAATGATGAATAAGAGAAAAATAGACATAACTCTATCAATTTATAATTGCGTTAACTTATTTACTCGTAGCTAATTTATAATTATACTGTAAATCCTCTCACTTTGCAACACTGTACCTTACGAAAATATTCACATTCAATACTTTTAAGTACCTTTAACCCTTTTTCCTTCCAAAACCTAACTAAATAATAAAACAACAAAGCGAAAGCAATATACAATTCAACTCGTTTAATTTATTTAACCTCGAATACCACTTCTCGTCACACAAATATTAACATTAATATATTTAAAACAAATATTAAATTAGAAAGCATAAACATCGAACCAAAATGACAATGTCCGCCCCAAAACAATTGCATCTAAACCGGTTCCAAAAATAAGAACGCCCATGGAGCATGATCGGCAGAAATGTGTAAATTTCGATAAAACGTGTAGAAAAATGGCGCGAAGGTAATTTCCTTTCTTTCGGCGGCCGTATCGCCGAACTGGAATTGGAATCGTTCAATTGAAAATAAAATCAATTTCGACACCGGTACCAACGTCTGCGGCGGCGGGTTTCCCGTTGGAAATTTAATATCTCGCTCGGCGGTGTTCCTTGACGCAACAAAGACACCGTACGAAAAGGTAATCGCGGTTCTCTTTTTTTCCATCCCCCAACCCCCCACCCTCTCAACCCCTTCTATCAACCAGGTAAAAATGTAAACTATCGTTAGCGCCCAGCACAAATATCCTTTACAACGCGACGGGCCTGGCCGGCTATTTTTGAGGTTAGGAACTTTGGCTAACATCTGCCATGCAACTTGGATTTAAATTATGCATATATATCAGTTTTTTCGCCGCTAAATTTCTCCGTTTAATACATTCCATGCATACATATAACACAATTCGTCGCTATTACTGACGACGCCGTGACGCGGCCCGCCGGAGTAAATTTTGATTAATTAAACCGAGAGTCCGACCATAATTTCGCCGGTAACACGGGAACACCATCGAGAGGTGAGGTTTTTGCGCCCGCTCGGAATAAAGCCGTCACACGTCCCGGCGTTAATCGTGCCATTTTCCGATAACTTATCGCGCTTTACAAGCCGTCCCGATATAGTTTTCGGGGCATGTATCATCCGCGGGAATAGCTCGAATGCTCGAGGCGGGCCATCGATATGTTTGTGCCGGCGCGCAACGGCAACACGTGCGTAACCAGGGGGTGGTTCTCTCTCTCTGTGTATGTGTATGTGCGCGCGGGCCAGAGAGCTCATATATCTTTGTAATAAAGTCCGGCCCGACCACCGCCCACCAACCCACCCCCGGCCCTTTCGAACCGCATGTTACACTTATGACCCGACAACGTTAATTACAGGAATAATTGTACAGCTGAAAATCTGGGCATTCCGTGAACGCGCCGCGGAACACCGGCGCGATCTGATCGAACAACCCGCGTGACCGCGCTGCTGACGCCGCCTGATTCTTAACGTTATCATGGGGATTATTGTAGGGTGTCCCGTAAGTTTCTTTCTTTATTTTTGACGCGAAATTAGGAGACGATATTTGTTGCTTAAGGTTGATTTATCGTTTCATATTTATGAATATATACCTTGACATAACCTTAACTTGGTATTTTTCTTTTATTTTATACTCTCTCACTCTCAATCTGTCTCATTTGCTATCTAAATCTTTTTTATTCTCTCTCCTTCCTCCTTTATGTCGTTCTAACCTTATTAAGTTCGCGTGTACCTTATTAAGATGGTGAATCCACTCCGTGTTCTTCGAACGCATTATTCAGCGGCCGTCCGTTTTTTCAGGTAAATTCGCGAGAGTACCGTCACCTGTGCCTCAAAGTTTTACCAATTCTCGGTTCCGTCTTTATATTGATTTATTATTCTGGTGAGAAAAAAAATTGTTTCGACGTGAGCGGGCGATTTATATTCGATTTGATAGACGATATTTTGGAGAACTTCGGTCAATTTATTTTACAGTGGTTCAGTGATTTATTATATAGCAATCTTATGACCTGTTTAGAGATAATAAATTAAATGAATGTGTAATAAAATTATGTATTTCCCTCGGATAAGAGTAATGTATAATTTATTGTAATACTGCTTCGTTTTATTAAGATTTGAAAGAAGTGGAAATATTAAAGGAATATAGGAGAAGGCAGCTTTGTATTTATATTCCCCTCTCTCACTAGTCGCCCCCACTATGTTGCAGCTATTAAGAGGGGGAACGTAGAAGCGAAGCTGCCTTCTTCTCGCGCGAAGACTATAGCTAGTACCATATAAATATACTTCGAAATTAACTAAATACATAACCGCATCAAACTTACGAAATCTTCTAAATATTCATCGCGATCATGAAAACTATTGAAAGAGCATATCGATCAGCCGGGTCGATCGCTTTTCGACAAATGCCATTCATTGTATAGTACAACACTATACCGTAACTACTGTAGCGATTGAAACAGAGACGCACCGAGAAGTTAGCGATCGCTCCGAAGTCCGTGACAGAGAAACCGCGCGCGTCGTAGCATCAGCCGGCACCCGGTGTAAGGTTGAACTTCGTCGCGTGCCGATTCTCGAACAATGGTCGTCGGCATCGAGGCAACTCTTTGAGGCAACCGACACGATAATTCTACAGATATTAATTCGAGAGTCGGCGAACAAGGGGGGGGGGGGGGGGGGTTCGTGGTGCCGGCGACGCGGATACGCGCGATGTGTGTTTAATTGCTATCCCGCGTATTTAGCGTGTCACGGATGCCATCCTTGAATTTAACATACAGGTATAATATATACGCTCCCCTCTGCCCCCTCTCCCCCTCCTCGGAATATATTCCGGGGGAATTTCATTAAATGTTTTAACGCCTACGCGTAAAAGGCAACGCGCGCAAAAAGCATCGGCCAAATTTCGGCGATATTTTCGATATGACAGAAATTTCATCGCCGCGACACCTTGTCGCCCCTGCAATTTTGACGTCATCCCGCGTGCACGCTGCCTCTATGCGCCGCGTGCATACGTGTTGGTCGAAAATAGGAATGTGATATATGTATATAATAGACGTAATATAATGGCGGACGTCCGTCGACGTAACGCAATAGAAAAGCACGTGTTTACAGAGGTGTGTAAGACTCGCCTAATTTTTCGAGGCAAAATCGTCTCCTATCATTGAATTTGTGATAATTTCTTAGATGAAATTGCAAAAGTATTATGTAACAGTTTGCATTTATTATCGCCAAATATTTCAAAATATATAGTATAATAACTGTAGTAATAATTATTGTATTATTTATTGTATTATTATTTATTTATTGTATTATTAGAATAATTGTACATATATAAGCGTAAACTTATACAGGAGTATATATATAAAAGCGTGTACCTATACGAGTTTATACGTATATAAAAGCGTGTACATACGTATAGACGTTTCTGTTTCTGTGTGCGTGCACGTGCACAGCAGGGTTCATCGATTTAGCTCGTAAATCACAAACCGACGGATACTTCATAAATAAAAGTCCATGGGCGGTATTTTCAACGTGTTGTCGGCATCCATAAACTTCAAAGCGAGCTTTCTATGCGCCCGGCTAACGAAACCATTCGAGCCGCAACATTCCGCGCCGATATTTTTCTAATTGGACGACGGACGTTCGAAAAGCCCGCGCTTTTATCACCGATCGAAAATTTATATTTTATTTAATGGCAGTAATTATCGCGTTTTATTAAAATCGTATCGTTTATTAAAAAAATCGTCCGTGAAAATAAGATACGATAAATCTAGAATAAATTTACAATAAATCTATAATAAATATAGAATAAATCTAGAATAAGTCTACAATAAATCTAGAATAAGTCTACAATGAATCTACTATAAACCTACAATAAATCTACAATGAAATTAAAATAAACTGTCCAACGAAATATATATATAATAAACAAAGGCATCAATTATACCATTATAATTTCTAGAAAATAACTCCACGGTTTCGCAAACGTTCCATAATTGTTCAACAAACGAAACGAAATGGTTCCAAAGAGAAAATATTTCAAAAGAACGATCTTTGAAATAATCAAAATGAAATATTCCGATCGAAAATACAGAAACGCCGCGGATAAAATATGCCGAAATAAAAACCAACGCAGCGCGATGTTTAGAATAAAATGCTGCGCGAGTGAAACGTGCGCAAAATAAAGCACGGAAAGCGGAACGCGGCTTTGCGGCGGCGGCAAAGTTTGCGATGCAAACAGACGGAAACGATCATTGGCGGATCAAAGATTTTTCTACGTTTAACTCGTCGCGGCGTAGTTAATTACAAAAGGCTCGGTTACACATTTTTCCCGTTTCCCCCCGGCTCGTTACGGTCGCAAGGAAGTTAATAATAGCGGCGCACCGCCCCCCACCCTCCCCCCCGCCCCCCCGGGTAATCGAAAACAATTTTCGACGCTGCCGCTGCTTGTTCTCCCGGTTTTGGTAATTAGTAGATTAATTAGACCGACCGCCGAATAATGGCATTTGGAACTCTGGGGGCGGTAGGGGTGGGGGCGTATAAATTCGGACCCCGGTATAAAACGGAATTATATTCCGTTTGTCGAGGTTAATCAAGCATACAATGGCAATAGCTTGCCAATTAGCCGAGCGGGAGTTATCACGCGAACTTCTTGTTTTCCTCTTTTTTTTTTTTTTTCGGGGCTTCATTAATTAACTTGGAAAAACGCTGTTTCCGGTGATACAGGCCGTGTGCCCGGATACGAGCGCCCGCGCGAGCTCGCGCTAGCGTGTACGTGAACACACCGCGCGCACCAGTGTCTATTTAAATTTTATTTCCCCGAGGAATTATTTTGCTTCGCTTGTTTCTCCGCGCGCGCGCGCCGTTGTTTGCTTAGTAATTATGAAAGTTTATTAGCCCCCATCCCGCACCCCCTAGAACCCGGCAGTTCTCCCTTCGGTCGTTGATTGATAAGCTACGAGGACAATTTCCTACGGTGATACCGCTGCCGGAATAAATTTGTCAACGCTCGTGATTCGCGGAAATGTCGAGAACGAGTGGCGTTTTATTTTTAAAAGTTGGAACTTCCGGTTTGCTTTCCAGAGCGAATGTTAAATAAATGAGACGTTTATTTTGAGGGCTTATATATTGACGCGGCTAAGTGGTTAAACTAACACTGAAAAATTTTCCATTCAAAATAATCGTATTTACTGGGAATATAAAATATAATATATAAATTATAAGCAACCTAAAATATTTTATTCATAGACAACTTAAACTAGTATATGCGACCACGGGCGACCAGAAATAATTAACAAATGGACTTAGGCTGCTTTAATAAAAATAAATTACATAATTATTGCACCAACTCTGAAAACTAGTCTATCCAAATTAATCGTATTTATTCGGAATATACATAACCTAAAATACTTTATTCATAGACAGCTTAAACTAGTATACGCGACCACGGGCGACCGAAAGTAATTGACAAATGGACTTAGGCCACTTTCGAAATAAATGACTCAATTATCGAGCTAGCTCTAAAAACTTGTCTCTCCAAAATAATCGTATTTACTCGGAATATAACTAACCTAAAATACTTTATTCATAGACAGCTTAAACTAGTATATGCGACCGGAAGTAATTGACAAACGGACTTAGGGCCGCTTTCGAAATAAACGGCTGAAATAGCCGCTCGTATGCTAATGGGTTTATTAAGCCCGTTTCGTCCGCCATATTCGCGCCGACAAGTTTCCTAATAAATTCGCATTTAATCCGGCGTTCGAGCTACTTTTTCAGGCCGGCGCTGTTAAGAAATAAAGCAACGGGAGAATGCGAGAGGGAAGAGTGAGAGAGAGAGAGAGAGAGAGAGAGAGGCGTGTTTCCATGGGCCGCGACAAAATTGCGCGTTTTATAAATAAAACAGCCGGAAACCGAAAAGGTACACTTCCGAATTCTAAATTATTCAGTCCGCGGCTATGTTTTTCGTGCTGTTTGTTGCTTTTTTATTGTTGTTGTTGCCGTTGAAAAATGCATATGCTTTTTCAACGAAATAGCGGAACGCGCGGCCCGGTGCTCGCTTTTAAAATTGTGAAATATTCAATAAAAAATGGCCGCGGCTTTTCTTCCCGCTGATATTCATATTTCGAATCGGCGTCGCGGATATAAGGCACGTACAGTCAGTCCCACAAGTATTCGCACCCTCGTCGCTTGTAATCGAAATCTGTCGAAATCAAGGGATGCGTGTTAAATTTTGCAATAAACTTTTTATAGCCTTTTTTTCTAAGGTTTTATAACCATTGATTTCAACAAATTTCTGTTATGAGCAACGAGGGTACGAATGTTTATGGGACTGACTGTATATCTATAGCAGGACGCGCCATGACGTTTCGCGAAATATTTTTACATCGTGCAGCTTTCATGTTTTTATTAAATTCGCCCGCATTTTCGATCGGCCGAAGCGCGCGCGCGCCGTTCTCTCTGCCGGCCGGGAACGATTAATGCAAATTTTATTGCCGGATACCGTGAGCACGTATCCTAATGCAGTAACTCGGTTTTGTCGGTGTCGCTTGCAAGCTGCGTACCCCCGCTGACGTGATTAGAATTATTAAAGTATCTGTCGTTGATTTTTAACCGGCACAGCGCGCGTTCCGAACATGCGACGCGCCGCGATGAAAATGCCGGCTGTTGAATTAATCGCGGTGGATTGTTTATTTACTGCGTTGTTGTTTTCTGGATATATGTATATGTATTTAATTATTTATTATATGAACATTAAGAATATTATCATAGTGAACATGGCGGAGATGAAGGTGAATGAAGAGAACAAAAGAGGAAGAACGAACGAAAGGCGCGACGCCTATGCGGAGGGGAATCATGGCGCGTCCTTATTGCTAGATAACATTAAGGATTATCTTCAACATGCTGCATAAATATTTCAATTCGAACTCTATCGAACTCTCACGAACTCTCGCGAATTCTCGCGAACGCTCGTGTATTTTTACGATTTTTATCAGCCATTTTTATCTGCGATTCTTACGCTTCGATTTTATTAATTAGCGAAATCGTAGCACGCGCGAAAGTAAGCCGATATTGTGGCAGAATTAGAATGCCGGTTACGAGCGAGTGAAATTAGAGGAATTGCAGAATTCGCGAACATCCGACGTGCTTTTCCGTGCAAGTTCGTCGTTGAGCCGTGATCAAAATTCGATTCGTCCGCTTCCGCGCGACTTTCACTCGCGCTGTTAATCTTCGTAACGAGCCGACTCCCAGGAAATATTTCTCTTTCTGGCTTTCTATGAAAAACTTCGCCGTCGGCCCCCCTCCCCTTCGCTCCTTCGCTGTTACTATTATTACACAATGCGCGGCGTAATTTCTATTTTCTAATTACGCTGAAACGCCTGGCGCGACCTAAAAATCTAATTCGCGCGTGACTCAGCGCCGGAGCGCGGATCTTGTGCGTTCGCAACAAAAGCGATCAGGTGAATCATCGACGATGTTATATGTTTTATTATATTGTTCTATTGTTGCATTTTATGAATTAAAGGCAACAGTCAATTTTACTTGCAATTATTTTGAAATAAAAATTACTTTTGACATACATACATTTATTTTTGTAGACCATTTTTGTTTACCACTTCGTCGAATAAAAAGAATATAAATTCTATACATTATAAATAAAAGACTATAATGCATACAAATTCTTCCATATCTTCATATTAACATATTTATATTTATCTGTTCATATCACCTTTTTAAAAACATTCTATTGCAATCAACATTTTCCAAAGATATTTAACTATCCAAAAGAATTCTTCCTTCAATTTTAATTAGTAAAATCTCAAATTAGTAAAAATCAGCGAAAAATATAAATAACGAGACGTCGCCGTAAAATGTAAAAATCGTCGAATGGAAACGTCGTATTCGCATAAGAATCTCCCGCAATAAATTGGCCGGCGCGGCTGAATGGACCGGCAACAGAATCGATCACGGAGCACCCGCGGCTCGATCCACGATGATTAGGCTAGATCGTCCGACGCGTCGCGTCGGTTCTATTCGGCGTCGGATATCCCGCAGCTGGGGGAACGTGACGACGGTGGATCCATCTAAACGGGGATCTTTCGATTTAAAGTCCTCCGTGGGAAGATGTGCAAGTATGCGTGTGGAGGTGAGAACCGGGGTCACGGGTCACGGCGGGATATAGGATGTACATCTACATCCAGGGACGTACGTGTATCTCTGTACATATGTATAGGTATATGTGTGATAGCTTGTATGTTCGTGTATGTACATGTATATGTATGTGCACCTAGGAAAATGTGCACTTTCAAAAATGTACGTGGATATAGAGCACAGACAAACGTATAGAGACACGTATAGAGACAGACAAAACCACATATAAAGACAGACACAATCACGTATAAAAGATAGACATAACCACGTATAAAAGGCAGACTTAACTACATATAAAAACAGACGTAACTATTGTGTAAAGGACAGACATAACCACATACAAACGACAGACATAACCACATATAAAGACAGACACAACCACACCTAAAAAGACAGATACAGACGCGTACACAGTGACAACCACGACTCACATAGGACATAGCATGCACACGTGCAGAGAGAGAGAGAGAGAGAGAGAGAGAGAGAGAGAGCTCCATAGGGGAGCGCATCACCGTCGGCGCGAGAGGTTCAAGTTTCCAGAGGAAAAGGGAATCAGCGGCGGCCCTTTTCGCTTTTCCTGGAATTTTATCTGTCTGACGGAGGATACGAGAGGACGGGCTATAATACCGGCAGGGGTCTAGATAAGACAAGACTCGAAGGTGGAGGGCAGGGAGAGAGGTCGAGGGGCCCAGAGAGAGAGAGAGAGGAGTTCGTCCATCACTACAGCGAAATTCCGTCCGCAATCTCTGAAGGAATCTTTGGTATCTCGACAGCCAGCGGGTGTGTACAACCCTCCGATGTACAGGCTTATTCCTCTTAGCTCCGGCAGCAGCGACGGCGGCAACAGCCCTCGTGAACTTCCTGAAAAACGCGAGATCGCGAGGAGAAGGTCAGGAACGGGGGTGCACCACCGCCCACTGGCAGAAACAACCCGGGGAAAGCAGCGGCGGCTGAGTACAAACGAAAGGAAAAGAGATCCCCCCACCCCCCTGCACCTGCCACACCGCTCTGACACCGTGGAAAGGGAGCGCATCGATTGATAGAGCAATTGTTTCATTTTAAGACGAGAAAACGAACGCGAAACTCTCCGAAGAATTCCTTTCCTCTGAGTCCTGCCTGCTACTTCTGGAGCGTCCTTCCCCCCGGAAAGACGCTGTCGTCTTTTGGCGAGGCACGCGATTTCGGTTTGGGTGTCTTTCTCCTTTTTCTCGTGGACAATTGTACTCTACAGTTTTGTAATTGTCGCAATTTTACTCTACAGTGAATGTCGCAACTCTACTGAGAATGACGCAACTCTACTCTACGGAGAATGTCGCAATTTTACTCTACGCAGAATGTCGCACTTTTAGTCTATGGAGAATGTCGCAATTTTACTCTACGGAGAATGTCGCAGTACTGTTCCTACGACATGGTTATTTGAAAAGTCATTTTAATTTCCAGTAAAAGTAGCATCGACAGCAAAGGGTTAAGACACTCGTCAACCATTATAACCATAGTACTCTCTCCACCGTCGTTTCGCTCAATTGTCACTCCGATACCCGACATTCCATGAATAAATAACAGAAGATAATGGTCGTGTCGAAAAATTCCGACGGTCAACACAATACCGATTGCCCGCATTACACGTCGAACCGTCCCCCCCTCTGTAAAAGCATCTCGAAACGAATGAATAATGTATATTATCCGGGTCGGAAAAATACACAAATATGTAATTGAATATTCAGATCCGTGTACACGCGAGATCGTTCGACGAGAAGCGAAATCTGCATAGATGGAAGATGCGCCGCGTGTATTTTTTTTTCCTGTTTTATTTTTTGTTTTTTTTTCACGCGTCACGTTTTCGAACGCTTTCGGCGCGTCTAATTTGTTCGGACAGTATATCGATCCCCGTCAGACTTTCGAAATTAATTCGCGATCTTTTTTTCCCCGCGCGATTGATTGACGGCGGCGCGCGCGCGCGCTTTTTTTTCGCGCGGCCGACGGCGCGCGAATTTGTAGCTGAAATATGTTCAGTTACAGAGGACGGTAGTGGCAGAGCTTGATTCGGAGAATGCGACTCGCTGGGAGAATAATCTCTGTTCGATGGAACGTCTTTGAAGGCTGAAAGGGGTGAACGGTGGAACAGGAGACGCTGTTAGGGAATGTCCTTTGCGATTCGAGTGTCCGGAAATTTGAATATTTCTTCGCGTTCTGGAAATTGTTCTTTGCCTCGTGTAACAGGGTTTTGGTGTGGACATGGTTTCGCGTTCATTTTGTCAGCTCGATCATCCATGGGGTCGCTTGGTTATCGATCTTATTTTCCTCTGTCAAAATTAAATAATTTATTTTAAAAGCGAATATATTACCAAAAAATTGTTATACATTATACATTATATTTTATATCTATATATACAGTATACAAGATTATAAAATTCTATATAATTCGTTTCCGATTCATTTGATTTTCTCAAAGAAACTGCTTCAAAAGTCGAATTTTCTCTTCGAATTGTTAACTAGGCGCCATTAGATTTATTAAATAAGCAACGTCGCAGAAGGAACGGGAACGTTCGTCTTCTACTCGAAGAGACGATCTAATGTGATCTCGTTAACCGTGGCCGTCGAGGTTGGAACAGGCCGTTTATATATGGTTTTCTGTAGTGGAGGCCGTCGAATCAGAGGACTCGGCGAAATTGTACGCGAACGTTTTATGACTCTTTATCTGCGAGAGGTCTCTTATCGTTTCCACGTGACTATAGAGCGTTCTAATACGGAATTCTCTTTTTCCCCCCCGTTTTTGATGTACGGTTCGCGGGCTACGGTGAAATATCGTTCGTCGACGTTTACTATCACACAGTTGTCGCGAGATTTTTACTATTAATTTATAATGCGATTTCGTTGCTTTCGAGTTTTCTTACGTATAGAAATTTAGGCGAGCGAGTAAACTGAAATAATTGAGAATCTGAAATAATGTTGAAGTAGGCTCAAAGGAATGATAAATTTAATCGAATAGTAAACCAAAATAATGATAAACTATACTTAAATAAACGATAATCCAAACTTAAGTGAATAATAAGCTAAACTTAAATGAATGATAAACCAAACTTAAGTGAATAATAACCTAAACTTAAATGAATGATAAACCAAACTTAAATAAATAATAAGCTAAACTTACAAAAGTGATAAACTATACTAATAATAAACTAAACGTCTACACCATTAATTTCCATCAACGCAGACACAATAATTTACAACTCCGCACTGTCCATAAAAACAGTCCCAGCATGAAATCCATATCCTTTGCACCGTTTTACAAGTTCCTCGACTTTCGCCACGCGAAAGAAGTGCTCGACGAATCAGCCGAGTTACGTGTTCATTAATATCGCGATCGACGAGGAAATAGAACAGATATCGTCGCCGATCCCCGGCGCGAGAGAGAGAGAGAGAGAGAGGTTTGGTTTCCCGGTGGATCGGTTTTCGTTGCGCAATCCCTGTAAACACCGTTCATTATCACGGCCCGTTTATTAAGAACGTCAGCGCGTCGAGTGACGGTTCCCCCCCTCCTCTCCCCCCCTCCCATCCCCCCCCCCCCCCCCCCCCCTTCCCCGTTAATATAACATTATTATCCGTCGTCGATGATTAACAGTGGCGTCGTGTCAATTACGCCCTGAAGGAATACCGCGCGGGCGCGTAATAGGGAAATTAACTCATTGTTCATTTTCCACGGGACCCCGGGGGCCGAATAGAGGCCTGGTTGCCTGGCGTGGCTTGGCGTGGCCTGGCCGGGTCTCCAAACTCCGAGGAATTTGCATATCTTCGATCTACGGGGGGACAATGTCACGCCTGACCCCGATACAGCCGCGAAAGGAGGCATGAAAATTCGATTACACGGCCGCTCGAATGTAATTGTCGGCTCCTTTGACCAGGCTGATCCTGAAATTTCGCTAATTTTAATCGGATGCATACTAGGCGCCACGTGGTATATCGTAGCGTTCCAACCTTCGCTATGCATTCTATGAGATTGCACGGTCATGGTGTATACAATGTTATCCTAAGAAATTGTCTCTTGGGCTGGTTCGAAGTGGTATAGTATCGGTTCGATGTTCTGTTAATTGGTTTAAATATAAACTATGCGTTCGTGATTTTTTACGATATATTTCCGGCGCATTTTTATATTTTTCTGCATTTTAATTTCTTTAAAGATTCTTTTATTTTTCTGTTATATTTTATACCTTATAAATTCTTTTATTTAGTTTTTGAGTATTGTTATGTAATATTGTTAGATATTTTCGTGAACTAAAATATTCGTGTACATTACCTTAATTTATTTTAGTTATCATAATCCTTATTCAGTATTGTATTATTAACGTGCCATGAATATTTAGGAATTTTTACAATACATGGTGGCATAACCTTGACAATAAAAATTAATGTTATTTCTATTTTTACTCGAATCAATGTTTCAGTACATAATTTTTCTTTTTAATAGCTTTGGATTTATTAGATGTACGTCACTAGTGAATACAAAATCAAAAATGTTCCAAAAAGTCGACAGTATTTATACTTAATTTTTACTAAAAGGAATGTCAATATAAATAATTATCCTTAGATCAAATTTTGACTGACCACAATATAGTGAAAAATACAGTGAAAAATCGTCACGAAAAAGTCCGCCATAAATTCCTCCAAATTAACTCTCCTAATCAACTCTCCCAAAAACCTAATTAATAAATCGCCGTATTAATTTCTCCACACACCAGAAAACTTGTTCCTCCACTCAGCAGTCTCACATTCGCGTCAAACATAGATTTCCGAACCATCAAATTCCTCGATTCGCACGTGAGATACTTAATAGAGAGGCGAGATAATTCCATCGAAAGAATCTATAATCTCTGCTAGAAAGCTAGAAAATGGTTGTTAAATAATTCATGTCCCCTGTCCTCTTCCGCGATGCTCACGAATTTCGAGTTACACGCGCGTCGCGCTACGCGTGTCGCGGCGCTGTTCGAAGAGGATCGGTGCTCGCGCGCGTTTCATTTCATTCCACGCGGACGCGCGCAACGCGCGGCGTACCGTTACGCGCCGCTCGACTTTTCGTGGTCGCGCGACGGAATCCGTTCTTTCGTGCCGGAGAAGATGAAAACGGATGCGAGGCGGACACTTTCTCTCGTCGACGGCGATTCGTCCGCGTGGAAACGTATCCGACGACGGAAATCGACGCGACGGCGATCGACTTTTGCGGTCGTCGCGCTGTATCGAATTCGTTGCTCTCCTTTTTTTCGAGGAAACGGGTCCGAGAACGCTTTGTGGTTTTAAAGCCGGGTCCGAGAACGCTCTATGGTTTTAAAGCCGGGTCCGAGAACGCTCTATGGTTTTAAAGCCGGGTTTTAAGGGTCTTATGGGGCCGGTGCGTTCTTTTTGATCGTTGATCTTCTTCGCTTCTAATCTCGGCCAATTTTCGTCCTCGTTTTCGACCACGATGGATTTATTGAAATGCAATGGTTCGAGGAAGCATCCGGTTAGCACGAAATACGTCGCTATATTATTTTAATAAAAATAAATAAAAATCCAAAATCATGAAAAATGTTAATCTCGCTTAAATAGGAGAGGATGCTGCATACATATGGACCACAGGGTGTGCACCGACGACAATGAGCAAATAGTAGAAAGTTACGTCTTTGTTCCGTTAACAAATGTCACACCTTTCTCCGAGCAGTTTTACAGCCGTCGACAACAAATACATCAATGTTTCTCAATTATTCAGAATCGTTACCCAACGAAGATGAACATTGCTAAGCTTTCTATACTAATTTCCAAATTTCCAGATTTTTACCATTTCGATCGCGTGTCGATTATATCGCGTGAACCACGGAACTTGTTCGCTTCTCTAAAAAACAAAGAATTGTTTATACCTTCCGACTTGTACAAAGATTTCGCGATTGTTGATCAACTCGTCGGAATTCTAGAACTCTGACAGAGAAACTCTTGCAAAATGGTTTCCGCTCGTAAAACGAGTCCACGAAAGTTTTATAAAATTATTCGTAAATCATGCTGGTCGTAATTAATTTTCTTCTCAATGGACAGTAAATAAGATAGCAATAATAAAAGAAGGAAAAACCAAATTTATTAACTCCGGTTTAACGTTTAGACATATGTAACACAATAATATGTTCTAATTTTATACAAATAAAGACAAATAAATTACTTTGGTGGCTGAGAGTAGACGTACGACCGCAAAGGGTTAAACAATGAGAATCGATGACGATTGTACGATATAAGGACTTCCGGTATGTATCGAGCTCGCTAATGCGTTTCCGAATAACATCGACGATTTCCGGCCGGCTCGGGCCGCTTCTTCTTTTTTCGGTGCGATGGTATGCCGGTTCACGAATATTAGGGTTAAAATATTCAGAAACCGATCGGTTCTACGGGTGACTAACGCGGAGGAGAAAGTTGTCGAAAACAACAAGAAAGCCGGGTTTGTTCAGAATAAACCCGTCGGATCGACCAATAGGCGGACGGTTCTCGGAACGTCGGATCGGGCCCGCGTCGATTTCCAATTTTCTACGCTTCTTCTTCGATTTAATTTCGATTTATTGACCACGCGCGGAATTAATTTGCGCTACCTACGACTTATGCTATGTATGGAGCTAATTTATGCTAGGTAAGGAATTAATTTATACTACGTCAGATTTTACTACGTAAGGCATTAATTTATGCTACGTACGATTTTACTTCGTAAGGAATTAATTTATGCTACGTAAGATTTTACTACGTTAAAATGGCGTCGAGTGCGAACGATTAATAAAAGAATAAATTAATGAAAGATTGAATAAGGAAGAGATTAAATTAATAAGGGATTTCATTAGTGAAATATTAGATTAATAAAAGACTGAATGAGTAAAAGATTAAATTAATGAAATATTAAATTAATAACAGGCTGAATGAGTAAAAGATTAAATTAATAAAAGTCCAAAATTATTAAAAAGAAAAGTAATAAAATAACAAAATTACTATCAAAATAAATTAACAAAATAGAAACATAAAAATCAATAAACTATCTCTTCAACATTAACAATCCACGATCCAATTTAGACAGTTCCATCCACCCTAATTTCACCATAAATGACCAACTTTCTGAACAATTCTCGCATACTACCTAACACTCTAAAGTGCCATAATATACAAAACAACTCGAGTCACACGAGCAACCCTACCGAACGATATCACAATGGCGCATCGTTCGCTCACGGCTCCACGCTCACGGTAGACCAGCTTCTCGGATCGGCTGTCACGCGGCGTCGGCGGCTGTCGAATAAAACCAAAATAAAACATATTTGTTACGTCAATAAGGATAGTTGAACCGTGCGCGCGCGCGCGCGCGCGTGTACGCGGTTATGTATATCTCCCCGTGCATTGATCCTCGCTGTTACAGTAGAGAACAGCGAGAACCTGATTTCACGGTCCCGTAACCTCTACAACGAACCGGCGCGCACAACCGCGCAGCAAGGGGTTGTCGGAATCTGGACAGTCTGGTTATGGTTACGATCGGCTAGGCCTTCGACCACGTGAGACGGCTCGACACCTTGGCCTTACTTCTACGCCCTTCCCCGTCTCGCTGCCGTCACACTGCGCTCTTAACCCTTTTGGTACGGGTGCCGGATTTAAACGGCATCCATGCGACGATTTGGATGGACGAGTGCAGGGTATATCCGACGTTCAGGTGACGTATGGTATAAATATCACAGGTTATGTCAGGTTATGTCGCAATATATTATATCACAGGATTTTGTTTAAATATCTGTTAATTATTTTTAAATATTTCTTGAGCTACGAGCAATATTTTTGTCGAAAGACGTGAAACAATAACCGCGGACGCGTTAGAAATGTGTAACGCGAGCTGACACGCTCGCCGAGCAACCGTTTCGCAGGTATTAACGCGCGTAACGAGGTGACATAACAACCGCATCGTTTCATGTAATAATAATAATAATATAGGTATACAATCTTGCCTCTGTCACACTGGACAAATTCTCCTTCGCACTTGTTTACCAACTATTAAAAAATTAAGTTTTAATAGCGCCGCGCAGTGTAACAAATTGCTTGGAATGTGCGAGAGAAAGCGAGGAAATGTCGCTGTGTTAGGGGATTCTTATGTATTATGAATTGTCGAGGATGGTTTTTAATGTTTTTATTATGCTTTGTTGATCATTTTTTTAATTTATATTGGGAGATTAGGATAAATCGTTTAGGGTAAATCATTTTTAATAGAGACACTTTTTGGAATGGAAATGGTGTTAATATTCCAGGAGTTTTTGGTTATGTATTTATACAATATTTACTAAATATTTACTAAATATTTATAATTATAATTTTAATAATTATAGCAGTTACATTCGTAACTTATCGTTATATATATGCAGTTAGCAGACCATGTCTAAAATCTTCATCACTGTGATAAGTAATAATTTTCGTCATAGTAGTAAACGAAATTTAAATTCTCAAATTCGAATGACAGATAGAATTTTAGATAGCGAGCCTCTCGTATAATGGTATTCAACGGATCACTCTTATGTGGACCATCACCAAGCCCCGGGGAGTATGTCAGAATTCCTGTTCCGTAAGTGAGCGGTGTCCTTTCCAATGAGAAAGTAGTCCCGATACAAGATATTCTCATAATATCGACTCAATTTCGGGGATTGTTACAGGAACGTTAACCCTTTGCACTCGAGCGGTGACTCTGAGGCACCACTAAAATTATTCTATCACGTTGTAAAATAATCTTTATACTGACAAAGTTTGCATTTTGAAAATTGTTAAGATTATGTTATGTTGACAAGAATGACAAGAATCAATTACACATGCATAAAATGCACTTTGTTATATAAAATGGTAATGCTATAAGCCAGAGAAATTACTTCAGATTTCCAATTAAAATGGCTTCGAGTGCAAAGGGTTAACAATCCGATTCGTTCCAAGAAAGTCTCTGCGCACCGTCCTGCAAACCACGAAAAACTCCCTCGTTACAAATATTGACCGTGCCAATAGAAACGAAAGAGAAGCGAACGACGACGTTTTGCAAGAAGAAACTATGGACACTTTTCCGCCGTTACATAAAGGCATCGCTCTGTTATTTGCACTACGGTTAATATATCTCTTTATTTGACGGAATGCCGTAACACGAAAGCGATAAGAGGTCAGGAATATACGCGGCTTATTGCGCAACGTTCCGTCGCCTCGACGCTTGTAACCCGCGCGACCAGGTTGAGCAAATGATTTTTTCTTTAACGAAATCATCGACGAAGGAACCGCAAACATTGGGTTTCACAATGCTTCGAAAATTGCGCGCGATTTAGTGCCGATTTTATGGTCGATCCATCGCGCATAAATTTGAGACTGCGGTCAGTAAAAATTCTAGGATTGTAGAAAGGGTGAACGTGAGACCAAGAATTTGATTATAAACAATAGTGTTAAATGGTAGGGATAGTTTAGTAATTTTTATGTAAAGTCAATTGTAGTTTTCAAATTTTATTGTTAAATGACCGAGGGTTTGAGTGAAAGAATTCAATTCGAATGAGTGAAAGAATTTGAATTTAAATGACTGAGAAAATTATATTTGAATGAGCAAAAGAATTGAATTTAAGTGATTGAAAGAATTAAATTCAAATAAACGAAACACTTTGAAAATATCAAAACTACTATATTTAAAAATATTATTAAAATACTTTTAATCTCCTAAAACACTACAAAAACCAAATCGATATTTATTTTCCATATTTTGCATAAAACTCTGCTATTAATAAATCAAAAAGCAGACTGAATCGAAACAGAATGAATGAAAAGCTGCTACCGTCGCTCTAAACGGTAAATTAAAAACGATGCGTCCTTTTAAAGCGGAATTGTGTAGCGCGCGAATTTGCGCATTGAATTCCGTTCAACAATGTTACGATCAAGTTTATCGACCGTCCAGCGCAGAGAGACGGCCACGCTGAACGCCCGCGATAAGTAGAAACAGCAAGTAACGAGCAGACGCGCGGCCGCGACCGAATCATATCGAATAGGATGTACAGTCCGGTGAAACAATGCCTTCCAGGTCAAATCCCGAATACCACTTTCGTAGGAGCCTGGCGGTTCGTTCGTTTCCCCGGAACCGACCGTTCCACATCCCAATGCCGCATACCGCTACCCGCGTGCCTGCAAGAATGTTCAACGGAGAGAGAGACCAACCAATTTTCCCTTTCGAAATCTGATCAAAACGGCTTCTGACTCGCCGCGCTTCGGTTTAACCCGGTTCGCCCGCATTTCGCGCCGACTTCCTTGCTGCGTGAACGAGCGACCTATTTGTCAGATTCTCTGATACAATTATTCAGTTTGTTACAAAGCAGAGCGACTTTTGTTTAAGTTGTTAAGAAGAATAAGAAGAACAAAAGTTTCAGGATTACAGGGTAAAATGGGGTCAACAGTCTATGCTTTGTCTCTCTCGTTTCGCTTATCAAAAAATTATGAAAAAATTTGTAAATATTCTGTAGGATGGGATACGGCTCTCTGAATTTTTTCAAAATTTTTATTTAATTTGTTAAAAAGAACAAAAAGAAGAAAAGTTTCAAGTCGACATCCCCTTCGCGGAATTAATTACAGGATGAAATGGGGTTAACAGTATAACCTTTGTCTCTCTTGTTTCGCTTATTAAAAAATTATGAAAAAATTTGTAAACATTCTCTTTGGTGTAATATAGCTCTCTGAATTTTTTCAAAATTTTTGGTCGAGAGAATGATTGTTGCAAAATTCCGGAATTCTAGAAATATTCAGGCTCTTTGAGTGGTCGATAAGAATGGTACAGGCAAAGATTAATTAAAATATATTGTCTTGTTACACGTTTCGTAATAATTATTGGAGGTGAAAAAAAGGCGGATGCGCGAAATGGCACGACAAGGTCAAGGCAGCGTGATCACGCCTTAAGAATATCCATCGCGTTTGCTATGTTTCGGAGAAACGTTCCTCGTCCGGGTACGAAATTTCTCAACGGTGACCTACATTTTCGCATTATGCGACGTATCTCGAATTTTTTCGCTCGGTTGCATCAGTAGATCGTCTATCGATCGGCTAACTAGAAGCGCATTTTCAATGCAACAACGTTTGCATTGAAATTGCAAGAAAATTGCATTTTGTATACGTAAAAATTTCAGAATTAAAGGAACATTCTACAATTTTACTATACCAACCCTAATTTTATAATTCTTTCATCTAACTTTGCAAAAAATTTAAAAATTGCATTTTCCACATATAAAAATTTCGAAATCAATATTAAAAGTTCAGAATTAAAAAGAAATAAAAATTCATGTCTCTTTCTCCAACAAAATTACAATATTTTTCTGAAAACAATTTCAAACTCGACATAGAAAATTCGAGTGCAACGTTCGAAAGTGGCATTTTACAAAGCCAATCGAAAGACTACAATCAAGCAAAGCTGTAGCTAAAAGGCTGTAATAATCTGCAACTACGGAACCGCTTCTCCAAAGTTGATTTTAAAACCGTGGTGCGGCAATTCCATCGCACTCAACCGCGCGCGGCAAATATCTTTTCTATCGCCGCGTTTGACATTGCTTTTGCCCGTTCAATTCCTCGCCGGCCGGTAATTGCTGTAATTTTCCCGGCGGATTTTTTTCTTTCTTCTTCTTCTTCTATTCGCCGCGCGGCGAAATATCCCTGGCCGGCATATAATTTCGTTTATTAAGACGAACCCAACGGGCGTGTAACCGTGAGGCGTCGCTTTTTGCGGCGAGTCGTTAAATTGTGAACTCCCTTCCTCTCCCTTCCTCCTCCTCCCTCCCCCCCATCCACCCTCTCCCAGCACACGAAGAGAGCCAGGTCAACGAGAACCGCGCGTCTTCGGCTCGCAGGCACTCTATTTAACTGCGCTACGGATATAAACCAGACCGCTTACTTTTTCATCAGGTGTTTTTGCCGCGCGAAGGAGATATGGCCAACGCGCGGACAATTGAGTTGCAAAGGAATTAAGTTAACCCTCCTGTTCTACTCGCCGCGGCACCACGGTAACACTTTTCCTCCGTCTTCGGGACTTTTTCAAACGTTTCCCCTCCGCACGCGAATTAGACGACGGAACAGCCGCCATCCACCTTGCTAACAATAAATAAAAAATACGAGTAGGCGATAGGAAACAATTATGCAATTATAGCGAACGATTGCGTTTTGTAAATAAAGGAAATGAAAAGCGAAATTCTACGACGTGTGTAATTTTATTCACCGGTGTCGATTCTATTATGTTTCGTTCAAGTGTTTTACAATTTTTGTTAACTAGTGTAGCAAGTGGCGAGTTTCATTGTTTCATTGTTTTAACCTGTTCCAAACGTTGACCGTGTACAGGTGTTCCATCAATTTTTGCGATAAAGAGAAACATCGTTAAAAAGAAACATTGAAACACGATCGATTCGTTATTAATAATAACAGTTATAAAAGGGGTAGTTCGAATGGTTCGAGGGCAATTTAATTAATTTTTATTCGTTTTTAACTGCTTGTAAATGGAAAATGAATGTAATAAATATACTGTAGACTTTTAGTATAGAATTGAACTAATTTAGGATTTCGTAAATTAAGAATTAAGGGATGATGAACAAGAAATTTAAAAAATTTGTTAGGCCAATACAATGTTACAATCGCCGAGGAATAATATTAGGTCTATCAGAAATTTTTATCTATTCTTGACATAAAAAAAAGATAATAAATTTTATATGCATTTAATAATGTTTATCATATAAAAATAAATAAATTCAATATGCATTTAATACTATATATCATACTATACAGTTTTCGTCTTTTCTTTATGTCATCTTGCCACTGCGATCAAAATTAACAAATACCATTTTCAAAAATTTCTCGAGAATACCAACTTAAGATATCACCATCCTAACTTTTCGGTAAACCTAATTGCCAAGCATTACTTGCCAAGCATTAATCGTCGATCATTAATCGTAGATCCCATCGATGCGCGAAAACTGCGTTACACGCGCGCGCGCAAGTAAGTTTAATACACGAAACGTGCGCGTCGTCGTCGGTCGCGGTGCGTGGCGAACCCAATGGGCTGAATGAAGTCCTTTTAATTAATCCTAAATAACGCGGTCGAAACCGGTGCGTCGCGCTATAGGCCCGTCCCGATCGATCAGTAGTCTGTACGTGACAGTTTATTCAGCTAAATCGAGTACACACCATTCTTATTCAGTGAACACGCGGAGGAGAGGAAGGGGGACCCCTGTACATCCGGGGGAAAGAGGGGGGAGGCTGGAACTTAATTAAATCGCGATGAGCATTTACAACGCAACAGTAAGAGTATTTGTCTCGCTGGCTCGTGAGCTCTAAGGACAAATTGCGAATTGCATTCGGAACGAATTCATTTGGCCACGTCCGGAATGGTGAGGACGGCGGTAAAGGTTTCTCATGCCAAGGCAACTGCCAGCCCTCTTCCCTCCATCCCTCCGCCCCTATCTCGCTCCCTGTCTATCTATGTCTCCCTCTTCCTCTCTGTTTATATTTCTCTCTTTTTCGCTATTTGCATCTCTCTCTCTCTAACTACATTTCTCTCTTTCTCTCTATTTATACCTCTCTCTTTCTCTCTTTTTCACTATCTATACCTCTCTCTTTTTCTCTCTATTTCTCTCTCTATATATATATCTCTCTTTCTCTATATCTATCTTTCTCTTTCTCTCTCTTTTACTCTCTTTCTCTATATCTAACTATCTTTCTCTCTCTCTCTTTTCCTTCATCCCTCTTGCCCTTTCTCTCTCCAGCAATCCAACCTCTCCCTCGCTCATCCCCCGTCTTCGACCATGCCCCCCGCCCTCGTTCGGTTATTCTCTTCCAGCCTACGCGATACCGGTGGCCGCAGCGTCCGTCTATCGTTATCCGGCCGTCTCTTTCTCTCTCTCTTTTCCTTCGGCGTTTCCTTTTCCGCGAGGAGCGGTGTGGTCGCCAATTGCCAGGCGACCGGATTTTCCGGAGAAAGGGACCACTACTACTCCTGTTGCCGGGCTCCGTCCACGAGCCGGAACGAATCGTCTCTTGCACGCAGCAAGAGCCAGCAGCAGCAGCCAGACCAGGCCAAGCCAAGCCAAGCTAGCCTTCCCCCCTCGGGCCTCGCACACAGCCTTGGGCTTCCACGCCGCGTAATCGCTCAACGATTTACCGATGGGAGATTTACCTTACACTTGGTTTAGAAAGTGCAGCCGCGTTCCTGATCACGTGCTTCGTCCTCTGACGATGGCGGAGGGGAGCCTCCGCGGACTTCTTCGGTTTCCTTTTATCCTTTAGTGGCCCTTCGCCACCCCCAACCAACGTCGACGATCTTTCACCCTGTCGCTCTTCTTTTCTCTGCTTGTTCTCTTCTTATAGCCTGGTTGTTCTTTATCTATCTTTTTCTCCTTTTTTGTCTTGCTTTTTCTTTATTTCTCTTTCTCTAGCTTGCTTCTTTTTTATTTCTCTTTCTCCTTTTCTAGCCTGCTTGTTCTTTATCTCTCTCTTTCTCTTTTTTTAACTTGCTTATTCTTTATTTCTCTTTCTGTTTTTCTAGCTTGCTTTTTCTTCCATCTTCAAACTGTAATAAAAACGAAATCAAATAATTAATCGGTGCAATGTTCTCACTAAATTAAAATTGGAAGTCCAAACAGCAAGAGAACAAATATAGATCAGGTGCCTTAATCCTCCTTTTTCCGAAATAAAATAAAATACGTCTAAGATGCGCTTCTTGTTCTACTTATGGGACTGACTGTATCTATCTATCCATTCATCTATCTCTTACTCACTCCTTCTCCCTCTCTCTTCCCCTCATAAGTCGCGCTCCCTTCGTCGCCTCTTTCTTCATCCAATGATCGCGCGATACCCGGAACAGCGATACATACACTGTACACAGTGTACACAGTACAGCGATGTACACCAGCGTGCACTGTACAAACCGGTGGTAGGTAGGCCAAAGCACGGTCTGTAATCGCGAGGCGGGCGCCGCGATTCTTGTGATCGATGGAAAGAATGAAAGTTCTGTGCCGCCCGTCGTGCCGAGATCAAACCCGCTCAAGGCTGATGAATCTGCGAGGGGGGTAGTGGATGGGGAGGGGGGGGGGGGGGGGGGGGGGGGGGG